>NW_025919163.1:0-194216 GCF_907164915.1 Impatiens glandulifera
CTATACTCTCAAATAGAGTTATCACATTTGACTATGTTAGTCAAAGATAACATTGTTGATCCACTAATCAAATTATTAAATAGAGAGTTAGTTTGAAGTTTTTTGAGACATTAGCCTACAATAAGTTGGTATGAAGGAAAACTCAACCTATGCATACTAGAGATCCCAAGAACTAGGTTCAATGGGACAACCTAATTGTACTAACTTAGAAAGTTATTGTTGAGGATTAATCCTATAACGAAATAATATATGTTTTGACGAGGATAAGTATATCTCTTTTAATGATTCTTTGTGATCAAAGAGATCACCTATGTGAGCAAGAAGTGGGGCCGCTTCAAAGGAATTGCATGGATCAATTCTAGACTCTCTCACAGAACCAGCGTATTCCACGGCCAAAACGGACACAACCATGAGAGATTGATATGTATCGGGGAGAATTCTATGTGAAAATGTGTAATCGTTTACACATATGAAAGAATAGTTCAAAGACATCGAGTCTACTAATCGGCTAGTAAAGTTATATACTTTCATAATGGAATGTTTAAAGGGTTACACCTACCTATCCTACGTAGAATTCAACTATTGAACCTTTCACCAGATTAATCTTTAAATTTCCATTAATGTGGGGGATTGTTAGAATTTTAAACTAATTCAAAAATTCTAATAATGAATGGAAATGAAAATTTTGGTAAATAAATCAAATGAAATTCACACAAAATTCAAACTGAAATTTGATCCAAATAATTAAATTATTATAATTAATTTGTTAATTATGTAATTAACATTTAATGACTTGAAGAACAATTATTAAGTTAAATATATTTAATTTTGTTAATTGTTATTGTAACCTTCATGATATTATTGCTATCAATTTATTAGCAATATAGAAAATCATGTAACGTGTATTTTTAATGAAGAGAAAATGCAAAGTGCAATGAAGAGGCAATCAAGTTCAGCCGTTGGATACAAAATTAATGGTTGATTTTATTTTATGAAAGTTCATTTTTCACAATATAAAACCCCTAATCTCTAATAAGAAAACCACTCCATCCTCTTATAATTTCTCACTCTAGAATTCTAAAAGCCCTCTTCTTGTTTTGTGAGTGTTCTTCGAGTTATTTGCTCGATATTTTCCATTAAAACCCGTTGATAGTTTAGGTACATTGATCAAGTTCGATGCGTAGTGATTCCAGTGTAGAATAACTACTAGATTCGACATCTCAATCGGTGATTTCGTTCTATTAAATTTAATTTACTTATAACATCATTATATATATATATATTTTGTAATTTATTTCAAGACAAGATTTCTAACAGAAAGACCAGCCCTTGATCGAACAACGTTGACAAGTTAAGATGCACTCATCAACTCTCCGATCTACCTCCATGTGTAGAGGCTATCCGTCGCTCCTTTTTTTCGGTCCCCTCTGCTCCTCTCTCTAATAAATCCCGAAATCCCCTCCATTTCCTTCTCTTCTTTTCTTGAGTGAATTGTTTCAGAGATGTCCATTAGTCTTTCCCAAAAAGGAGAATATTATATTTGTTAAGAGGCCTTGGGGGATAGAGAAGGGTACTACTAATGAAGAAGAACAACCTTGGGTGATTTGTCATGCCTGGACATGGTTTTATTTGAGTTCTTTTTATGGAGTCCGGGTTCCCTACCAAAGAAGAAAGGAAAATATGTTGTTTAAAGCCATCATCTGAGGAAGAGGAAGAAAATAGGCATGGTTGTTAGATTTATTGGACTAATATATATAAATAATGTGATTGAACTATTTTTTATTTAGAACTCAATTAATAAAGTCATCTACTAAAAGTATTTTAGTTATTGGGTTAAGTCATGTTTGGTTATTAGTATGGTACAGTTTATTATGTGTGAAAATCATATATTTATTTAATATTTATGATGGATTAAATAATAAATAAAACAATATAAATAGGGTTGTGGTCCCATTCATAGATGTCAGTTTCATTTCTCGTAACTTCCATAGTTAGAGAGAAGCAATAGAGAATGTCTATAGAATTGGAAGATCCAACCTGTAGTAACTTAAAAGTTTTGACAATGACATTAGGTACGCTTCCGCTTAGTTTATTATCTCGACTTATTGACATAGAGAATCATGATCTCTCGACTTATTAACATAGAGAATCATGATCTTGTTTTGTCTAGATAAACACTAATATAATGTTTAAGATTATAGATCATGACTAAAGAGAACTATCAGATAATTCAAATTAAAATAAGATAAGAAAATATATCTGACATGTGGTATCAGAATCAATCTTTATGTTGATCTGTTGGTAGGAAAAAATATTGATTAGTTAATGTTAAGATTATGATACGAAGAAATGTTGATCTGTTTGTTAATGTTAAGACTATGATATGAAGAATTTGTTGACCTTAAGATTATGATTATACGATTGTTGATGTCAAGATTATGATAGGAAGAAATTACAAATTTTTTAAACTGAAAAAAAAGACTTTTGAGTTCCTAATGTTTTCTTTCATTTTATGGTTACATAAAATAAATAAATAAATAAATAAAGACTACTTGCTTCTAGAATGCAAGCAAGGTAGCTTGCTTACTTGAAAGCGTACGCGACAAGGAAGGAGAATAGACCATAATAAAGTATAGAAGCATTCATAATAAAGTATAGAAGCATTCGGGAAGCGACTAGTCCCTGATGGCGAAGCTTAACAAAGGCCAACCACTATACATAGAGAGATCCATATACCATTCATGAGCAATAGCGAAGCAACTTTTAATAGACGGAGATGGGATTTCATCCAAGACACCTTATCTGACATCTGACATTGGTATTCTAAACAATCTTATGCGCATCACGTGTTATGTTATTATATATTTAATATTTAAATATATATATATATATATATATAAATATATCAAAATTTATTTATTATTTGTTTTATTATATAGACTTTCATTTATTATATGTATTTATATATATATATATATATTAAATAAACACTTCTTATTTTTACGGTTATTTTTTTCTAAGACATTAAATATGTCAAAGACAGTTATTTTTTTATTACTCATATATTTTATATTGATTATTAATAATATAAAATATCATTAAAGAACTTTTAATTATTTTGGTGATCGAGTTAAACTATACCAAAATTATTAATAATTAAACAATTAAGTCCATTATAAATTGAAGAAGTTTATTATTAAAAAACAAATTAATTGAATCATCATGTTACCAAAGTATCCTCTCTTGTGAATATTAATTTCTTTAGAATTTTAAATGATAGTATATTTGTAATTCATGCGGATATTATATCGCCCAAAGGAAGATCAATATTGTCAGGCCGAATTAAATATATACATGTAATGATAAATATGTGATAATTATTCAGTTTTTTTCATGTGAATAATATTTTGGGTCCAAAGATAGAATTATTGTTTGACAAGATATATTATCAATATTTGATCATAACACTAAATTATCACTTACAAGTTAAGATTTATGTCAAAAGACTAAATTTTAACGTAGTGCAAGATAATTTATTTTTTGATGGACAAATCTTAATATAAAATTCTGTGTTTATGATTTCAATTAATGTTTTTGCTTCTTCAATATCTTTCAATGTTAATTCGATTCCTATACTGAATGGAAACAACTTTAAGCACTAGAAAGAAAATGTTTTGATTATCATCAGTTGTATGGATCTAGACCTTGCGCTTTGCATTGATTGACGCACTATTACGATTGAGGGTACTCTTGATAAAAAATGGGCCCTTGAAAAGTGGAAAAGATTAAATCGCATGTGTTTGATGATCATCAAGCAATGAATTCGAGAAATATTTAGTGATAATATCTCTGAAGTTACTGATGCTAAATAATTCATTAAGAAAATTGAGAAACGTTTTGCAAAAACATAAACATGGAACTAGCACGCTTCTTGCGAGCTTAACCTCAATGAATAATAAAGTAAAAGGAAATATAAGGGAGTACATTATTGAAATGTCTCACATTGCTTCAAAACTAAAAAAACTAAAGTTAGAGCTTTCTAATGAACTACTCATGTATTTAGTTTTTATCCCTCTTCCTGCACAATTGAACCAGTTTAAGGTAAGCTATAACTGTTAGAAGGAGAAATGGATTCTTAATGAGCTCATTTCATATTGTGTGCAAGAGGAAGAAAGATTGAAGCAAGATCGGACTGAAAGTGTTCTATATCTGTTTTGAACAAATTTGGTTTTTGTTGTTGATTTGGGAATAGTCAGTTTAGTATTTCTTTAAATTCAAGTATTATTGCAACTGGTTTTGTCAGTTTATGATAGTCTATATTTTCTTGATACAGTTGTCTCATATAATGAAACTTTGCATACAAGTACATGCGACACTAAAAGAAAATTAACAATTGAGAATTCTAAATCAATTTGCACAAATGTTTAAGTCGTATAACTAAATAGAGAATTGAAAGGCTTGTAAGTGATGGAATTATTGATTCCCTTGAATTTTCCAATTTTGAGATTTATGTTGGATGTATTAAGGGAAAGAAAACAAATGTAAGAAAATTGGGTGCCAATAGAACTACAGACATCTTATAACTCATACATACTGATATTTGTGGGACATTCTCAATGTCCTCTTGGAATGGTCAACAATATTTTATTTCGTTCATAGACGATTATTCAAAATATGCCTATTCCTCATAAATGAGAAGTCCCAAGTACTTGACGTTTTTAAGGAATACAAAGCTGAAGTAGAAAATCAGCTTGATAAAATAATTAAGGTCATCATATCTGATCGTGGTGGTGAATACTATGGTTGATATGATGGATCATAAGAACAACGTCCATGACCATTTGCTAAATTCCTACAAAAATGTGGAATTGTACCTCAATATACTATGTTAGGTTCTCCTAGCATGAATGGTGTATCTGATAGACAAAACATAACTCTTAAGGATATGGTAAGAAACATGATTTCTCATTCTACCTTACCTGAATCTCTCTAAGGAGAAGCAATAAAACTATAACTTATATTCTCAATATAATTCTAACTAAAGCAATAAATAAAACTCCTTATGAGCTTTGGACTAGTAAAAAGCCAATCTTAAATCATTTTCATATTTGGGGATGTCCAACAGAAGAAAGGTCTTACATGCCCCATGAAAAGAAATTGAACTCCAAAATAGTTAGTTGTTACTTAATTGGATTTTTCTGAGAAATCAAGAGGTTACAAATTTCTTGTTCCCACGAAGAGAACTATTTTTGAGACGGGAAATGCGGTGTTCTTTGAGGATTTTGAGTTTGAGGTGAGAAATACTAATGAATTTGTATTTGAAAAGGAATTTGTTCAAATTCCAGATATTTCTATTGATAACAATCATGAATTTATTTATCATATTAATCGAGAAGAAATTCAAGACCTTCAAGACATGAATACAAATCTTCCCAATGAAAATGAGGTAAACATTCTTGAAGAACAAACTCAACAGTCTCATGAACAAATTCCATTATGAAGATCCACAAGAGAAAGGAAAAATGCTATTTCGGATGACTATGTAGTATTTCTTCAAGAACATGAGAATAGTGTTGAGATGATGGAAGATGATCCTATCAACTTACATCATTAAATGCATAGTTCTAATTATCATAAATGGATTATTTCAATGAATGAAGAAATTAAGTCCATGAAAGACAATAACGTTTTGGATCTAGTATCATTACCTGAAGATGCAAAACCTATTGGTTGTAAATTAATATTTAAAATCCAAAGGGATTCAAAGGGTGATGTAGAAAGATATAAGGCACGTCTTGTTGCAAAGGGTTTCACTCAAAGGGAATGTATTGATTTTATAGAAACTTTTTCCCCTGTTTCGACAAAGGACTCGTTTAGGACGATTATGGCATTAATGGCACATTTTGATCTTGAGCTACATCAAATGGATGTTAAGACTCCGTTTCTAAATGGTAACATTTATAAAACAATTTTTATGAACCAACCATACAATTTTGTGGTGGGAGAACCAAACAAAATGGTTTGTAAACTAAAGAAATCCTATATGGTCTCAAACAAGTTTCTCGTCAATTGTATCACAAATTTCATGAAATTATTATCTCATTTGGTTTGAGAGTAATCTACCACAAGTTTAGTGTGAACAAACATATTTTTTCTGATTTTATATGTTGATGATATATTGCTTGCTAGCAATGTTATTGGTTTACTACATGAAATTAAGAGATTTCTTTCAACTAAGTTTGAGATGAAAAATCTTAGTAATGCCTCCTTTGTATTAGGAATATAGATACATCGAGATCGTTCTCGAGGTATACTTGGATTGTCACAAAAGAGCTACATTGAAAATGTACTAAAGAGATATAACATGCAAGAATGTAAATACGGAATTACCCCCGTTGTTAAAGGAGACAAATTTTGTCTTCAACAATTCCCTAAGAATGATCTTGAAGTTAAATAAACGCAGAAAATTTCTTATGCATTTGCAGTGGGGAGTTTGATGTATGCACAAGTTTGAACTCGACCAAATTTGGAATAAATTATCGGAATGTTGGGCAGATATATGAGTAACCCTGGTATGGATCATTTAATAGCAGTCAAGCGGGTTATTCGTATTTAAAAAGAACTAAAGACTTAATGCTCACATATAAGAAATTGGACAAATTGGAGATAATTGGGTATTCATATTCGGATTTTACTGGATGCCAAGATAGTCGGAGATCCACTTCAGGTTATATATTCATGTTTGCTGGAGGAGCAATCTCATCGAAGAGTGTTAAACAAACACTCATAGCTTCCTCTACTATGGACGCTAAATTTATAACATGTCATGAGGCATCTAATAATGGAATATGGCTGCGGAATTTTGTCACTGGACAAAATTGTGGAAGGAATTGAAAGACCATTAAAATTATCGTGACAATAAATTAGCAGTCATGTATTCGAACAACAATAGGAGTTCAACCAAGTCAAAACACATTTACATCAAATTCCTAATTGTTAAAGAAAGAGTTTAGAGCGATCATTTATATATAGAACATATTGGCACCCTAAGGTCTTTTTGGAGCATACTTCTCGAATGAGTGTTATGTCATTTAAAGATATTCTGTTTTAGTGGGAGTTTGTTTATATATATATATATATATATATATATATAATACAGACTTATTGATTACTATCATTTATGGATAATAAAGAATTCTTTTACACTCTATTTTCTTGAAAACTTTAATCTCATTAGAGATCAATTAGAAGTTGACATGATTGATCACATTAGATGTGATTTCTATGCTACACATCCGTACTATGATTTGTGTCATTTAGTTATATTGATATTCGTGATCATTGATGGGTAGATTTACAAATTAATGTAATTAAAACCGCTTTGTCCAATGTTTATATAATTAATGGATGAGATTGATTTGGAGTGACTTAAATTATGATAGATACATTATTTGCGCATAAAGAGGAACACATTTAATTGCATATATTGTCCGAAAGGGAGATTGTTAGATTTATTGGACTAATATATATATAAATAATGTGTTTGAGATATTGTTTATTCAGAATCCAATTAATAAAGTGATCTATTAAAGTATTACAGTTATTTGATTAAGTCATATTTGATTATTAGTATGGTACGGTTTATTATGTGTGAAAACCGGATATTTATTTATTATTTATGATGAATTAAATAAAAGACAATATAAATAGGGTTGTGTTCCCCGATTCATAGATGTCAGTTTCATTTCTCATAACCTCCATAGTTAGAGAGAAGTAAAAGAGTGTCTATATAATTCGAAGATCCAACTTGTGGTAACTCAAAAAGCTTTGGGCAATGACATCAGGTACACTTCCGCTTAGTTTATTATCTTGTCTTATTGACATAGAGAATCATGATCTTGTTTTTCTAGATAAATACTAATATAATGTTTAGGATTATAGATCATGAAGAAAAAGAACTATCAGATAATCCAGACTGAAACAAGATAAGAAAGTATATCTAACATAGGTGACCGATTGACACTTGAACCTATTTGATACATCTTCATACATTTTTTTTTATCAAAACTAACACACAAACATTTATAAAATAAATTAAATATAATTCTTATTTTAAAGTCATTTAACATATTTAAATTAAAATATGTGGTTTAAATGTGGGTGTCTACTAACAAGTAGTGTAAAAAAGCATTTGATTTGATTTCAAAAATTTTAAAATTGAAACTAAATTGTATCAAACTCTCTAGTATAAATAAAATATTTTTAAGAATAATTATCTCTTAATTTGACTCTATTAGTGTAATTAACATGATCTTTTATTTGTTTGCAAGATAAACAAAAATTAGTTTTTGTAATGTTTTAACATTAAACTTATTTTGTTTGTTAAAACATAAATGATTAGTTATCCCTATATCATGATTCATAATGATTATTAATTTTGAAAATCATTAAAATTATTTATTTTTATACCATTATAAATTTTATTAAAAATATTTGAACAAAGCATACCTGTACTATTTTTACTAAATGATGTTTTAGAGGAATTAGACTTCAATTGTTTAAAATTTTGTTTTTCATCTCAATTACTTGAGTATTTTTGTGTAATATTAATCCTTTGATCTTCAACATCAAAAGATGTAGATGCAATATTTACATACTTATTTCCTTTTGTATCACGATTCCATTTCCACCAATTGGGATACCCTATAACCCTGAAAGAACCTTCTTGTAGATGACTAGTGTCTCCCCATGCGTAGGTAGGAGGCGATAACGAAGGGCAGCGATATGAGTGTGTGTGGTTCCTGGTATTGCCGCGTCATTGAGATCCGCAGGGTGGCCCAGACTTCAATTGTAATTATGGGGTGGTAGGCTGACTTGGATCTCGGGTGACGGAATAAGGCGGTCATAAGCGACGAGCATGGTCGAAGCTTGGCTACAACGAATTTCTTACCCAAACGAAAGGGCCTTCTCCACTTGAGCCGTATACGGGAGATTATGTTTCCTCCATTTCCTTTTCATCTAACCTTGAACTTTCACATGTTATTGTCTCACACTACTAACATGTCTTTGTTTTTTAACATATAAAAAAGAAGTATAAGGTTTATCGACATATGGTAAAAAGTCAGACACCAATATTTAAATTCTTAGGTAGTAAAAAGAATCATGAAGCTCAGTCAAAAAATGACTCAACCTTCTCTTAATATCTTTTTCTTCAACCCTATTTTAAATTCGGCAACATTTAATAATCTGAATCTTATAGTCAAGTGTTGGAAGATCATTTAGTGTTCGAAATTCATCCCAATGTTAGTTTGTTGGGTCAAATTATTTTGACTGGGTGTTGAAATAATTTAACCATTGAGATTTTGATGATGAAATGACTTATGCGTTTTGATGCAGGTGTATTGAAATCATATTTCATAAGACTTGACTCTAATGAGAGTCATTAGACCGATTTTGGCATTAGATGCATAGAATTAGACGTACAGTCTAACTCAACGGAGTTAGACGTGTAGTCTAATGAATGCATAGAATTAGACGTACAGTCTAATTCAACGGAGTTAGACGTACAGTCTAATGAATGTATTGAATTAGACTTAAGTCTAACTCAACGGAGTTAGACGTGAAGTCTAATGAATGTACGGAATTAGACGTAAGTCTAATGTATACGGAATTAGACGTAAGTCTAATGTATACGAAATTAGATGTAAGTCTAATGTGTGCGGAATTAGACGTACAGTCTAACTCGGTGGAGTTAGACGTGTAGTCTAATAGATTGTGAAAGTTAGACGTAAGTCTAACTCCTTCAGACAAGTCTGAGGTAGAACCGGAATTAGACGTGCAGTCTAACTCAGTGGAGTTATACGTGCAGTCTAATGGTTATTTGATAATTAGACGTGTACTCTAATGGTTATTGGATAATTAGACGTGTAGTCTAATTAAGTGAAAGTTAGATGTAATTCTAACTCCTTCGGATAAGTCTGAGGTAGAACCGGAATTAGACGTGCAGTCTAACTCAGTGGAGTTAGACGTGCAGTCTAATGGTTATTGGATAATTAGACGTGTAGTCTAATTAAGTGAAAGTTAGACGTAAGTCTAACTTCTTAAGACAAGTCTGAGGTAGAACCGGAATTAGACATGCAGTCTAACTTAGTGGAGTTAGACGTGCAGTCTAATGGTTATTGTAATTAGACGTTAGTCTAATTCTATTAGACCAGGTGGTCTAATAGACTTTTTATTAGAAGGGGATGTTTATTTCATTAGACTGATTTTACAATTCGTCTAACTGAAATACGTCTAATGCTCAACTTAAGCAGTATGCTTGAAGCTAACATTCATCTACCCACGTGCTATAGCTGTACCCTACTCCTGCTTCACTTTCTAGTGAAGATCAGTAAAACAACTACATGCAACCAACCAACGAATGTCACGTAAGAGAATTTTTCTCATATTACTTGTTTTGCAGGTACATCTCTGATGGAATATTCAGCGCACTACTAGTGGTGTACGACCACGATCCTTGTGCTCAGACCCTACTGTGTACAATGGAGGCTTTCCAATGGAAGAGTGCCACGTATCATTCTAAAAGATTCGACCGTTACCTCCTGCTCAGTATTTAACAAATCTCAAGGACAACAGACAATCTACCTTACGAATTGCCAATATCTCGATCATCTTGCTTACTGAAATTACAAAGAATTCAAGCCTTTGAATACTGGGAAGCTGCTTTCTGATTGTACTGTGTGTGAATTAAGAGAGAGCTAAAATCAAAAACACCTTTAGCTGAGTGATATTCTTCATCTTGTGATTGAACAGAAAGTGTTATGTTCAATAGTGAGCTAAGTGTGTGTAAACTGTATTTGATTCGAATCATATTACAGTGAATCCTTCCGGTGGTTGAAAGAAGGGGTGACGTAGGAGAGTTTCTCTGAACATCAATAAACAAACTGATGTGTTCTTTCATTTGTCATCTTTTCATATTTCATCTTGAGCTTCAAACCCAAGTAAACAATCCCGCCTTGAATCTGTTTCAAGTGTTTACAAGTATTTGCGCAGAATAGAAAACGAATTAAATCCCTAACATGATTTCTTTCAAACCTTTTTTCATAAGCCTTCATCCATAGCCAGACCCCCGTCTCTATCGATAAAGTCGATTCTATCAATTGTTATCAGAGCCTTGTTTCTATTCTCAAGCATCAAGAACCTGAAGCATGTCTATCATCAATGAAATTCCTCTTCTGTCAAGGGACAACTACGAATATTGGATGATAAGAATGCAAGCTCACTTGGCTGCTCTTGACTATGATATGTTGAGCATTATTACTGATGGCCCTAAAAATTTCGAAGCCAAGAAGTGAGTGGACTACTGAAGATAAGATGACCAACAACCTGGATAATGTTGCTAAGAATATTCTGTACCAGTCGATCAACATAAATGTGTTCTGTGAAATCAAGTTCTGCTCTACTGCTAAAGAGATATGGGATAAGCTCAACCAGATCTACGGTAGAGGTATTCAAGCAAAGAAGGACCAGAAAGCGTTCATGTGCAATGAAAACAAATCTAGATGGGCTGACAGTGACTCAGAGGAGTCTCCTGCTGAAAAAGAGAATGAAGCTGTCACATGTCTAATGGCAGATGATCAATCCAAGGTAAATGATATTTCTGCACCAGAATTTACAAACGTGGAGTTAACTAATGCACTCAATGAAATGGCTATTGAGTACAAGAAGTTAACTGACTCTTTTTATGAAATGAAAGTCAAATATGAATCAACTATTCCTTCCTCAAACAAAGAATCCGAATCAAACGTTTTTGATGAAAACTTAACAGAGATCTCATCTGAGAATGAGATGCTCAAAGTACAGATTCAAATTCTTTCATCTGAAAACAAGAGATTAAACTATGTAGTCAGTGCATGGACAAGATCCGGAGATGCTGTCAAACATCAGATCAGTATGTTAAAACCTGCTGGATCTAGATCCGGATTGGGATATGACAGCATGACCCTAATTTGTCCTGCAAAAAGTCAAATCCTTCAACTGACAAGTTTAAGCCTATAAACTTTGTCAAAGGGAGTATGACTAATATTGAATCTGATCCTATTAATGAAGAAATTGCTTTCAAAAATGAAATAGTTTATGTTCCGCCGACTGTTAGCTGGCTTAAGAATAAGCTAGAAGCAGCTAAAAAGTCTAGCAATTTAAAACCTGACTCTAAGTCAACGAGTTTTAAAAGAAAATCTTCTTCAAAAGTTAAGGGATTAGTGGCTAGCAGAAAGTCGTCTGCTAAGTCAAAAACATACGCATTAATCACGACACCAAATGGGAAATCCATCAAAATAACTCAAATATGGATTTCTAAGGGACTGATTGACCGAGGACCCAATTGAAAGTGGGTACCAAAAGATTGTAAATATTTATTTATGTAGGTACAAATAAACGAAGGACTAGAGGAATCTGTATGGTTTCTAGATAGCGGATGTTCCAGGCATATGACAGGAAACAGACAGATTCTCACTGATATATCAGATTGCTCTGGACCTAAGATCACATTTGGTGACAACAAGAAGGGTAAGACCATGGGTAAGGGTAAGATTATCCATGGTAATCTAACTATTAATGACGTGCTGCTTGTTGACAATCTGTGCTATAATTTATTCAACATTAGTCAATTATGTGATAATGGTTTGTCAGTAGACTTTCAAACTCATGCATGTTTAGTTAAAGACCAAGATGGAAATATTTTATTGATTGGAAGTAGAGTAGGAAACTTATACAAAATGCATTGGCAAAAAGAGTCTTCTGATCCTATGTGCATGATTGACAAGAATGACCAGAAATGGTTATGGTATAAACGTTTGAACCATTTGAATTTTAAAACCATCAACAACATTTGTTCAAACAATTTAGTTATTGGTTTGCACAAACTTCAGTTTTCAAAGGACAAGATATGCACTACTTGCCAGTTAGGCAAACATGGCAGATCAACGTTCAAAAGTAAAGGGAAATCACAATCCAGCCGTATCCTAGAACTTTTACATATGGATCTGTTTGGTCCAATTCCTGTAAAGAGTATTGGAGGAATGAGATTTTCCCTAATTGTTATTGATGATTTTTCTCGCTTTACATGGGTTGCATTTTTACCATCAAAAGATAAAACTGCTGAAAACTTGATCAGAATATTTAAAGGAATTCAGAATCAAAAATCTTTAAATATTACATGCATTAGAAGTGATCAGGGAACTGAGTTCACTAACAGATACCTATCATCTTATCTCGAGGAGACTGGAATTAGGCACGAGTTGTCTAGTGCCATAACTCCACATCAAAACGGCATTGCTAAGAGAAGAGTGAGAACTCTGAAGGAAGCAGCGAGATCTATGCTTGCTGAATTAGATGTACCTCAGAGGTTTTGGACGGAAGCCATTAGTACTGCCTTCTATACACAAAATCGGTCAATAATTAACAAACGTTTTGATAAAACTCCATATGAACTGTATTATGGGAGAATTCCCACAGTTTCTTATTTCAAGATATTTGGGTGTAAATGTTTTATCCATAACAATGAAAAGGTTTATTTGACTGCCTTTGATGTTAAAGAAGATGAGAGATTCATGTTGGGATACTCATCAGTCAGCAAGGCTTACAAAGTTTACAACAAAAGAACACAGATTGTTGAAGAATCCCTCCATGTAGTTTTTGATGAGCCTGTTGAGAGCAAATCTAATGAACCCATTGATCTTGATGACAGACTAAAAGCGACTAGTCTTGAGTCTGTAAGTGAAGAAGAAGAAACTTTGGATAAGCGGATGGCTCTGTCTGATCCAGTGGATGATTCGGTTAAAGTTCAACCAGATGTACAAACTCCTGTTCAACAAGAAGTTGAAAGTTTGGATGTCGCGGTGTCACCAGTTCGGATGACCAATCCCTTGGATCCAACTTCAGATGGAACATAAATCATCCACAAGAACTGATAATTGGAAACCCTTTTTCTCCTCGAAGGACAAGACGTCAACTGATGGATGAAATGGTCAACTCTGCATTTATTTCTCAAATTGAACCCAAGAAAATTAGTATAGCTATAGTTGATCCAGATTGGATCAATGCTATGCAGGAGGAGTTAAACCAATTCGCGAGAAATAAAGTGTGGTATCTTACTCCTAGACCAACTGACAAGTCAGTCATAGGAACGATATGGGTCTTTAGAAACAAACTTAGTGAAGATGGTTTAGTCATTAGAAATAAAGCTCGTTTA
Organism: Impatiens glandulifera; assembly: GCF_907164915.1. NCBI lineage: Eukaryota > Viridiplantae > Streptophyta > Magnoliopsida > Ericales > Balsaminaceae > Impatiens > Impatiens glandulifera. Next base: position 14,252 of record NW_025919163.1, read on the forward strand.
GTTGCTCAATGATACATACAAGAGGAAGATATTGATTTTGATGAGTCTTTTGCATCGGTTGCAAGACTAGAGGCAATTAGAATCTTCCTAGCATATGCATCATTTAAAAATTTTAAAGTCTTTCAAATGGATGTGAAAAGTGCATTTTTAAATGGGAAATTAAATGAAGAAGTATATGTAGAGCAACCTCCTGGTTTTGTACATCATGTTTTGCCAAATCATGTTTATAGGCTTGATAAAGCATTGTATGGTCTGAAACAAGCTCCTAGAGCTTGGTACGACACATTAACCAAATTCTTTTTTTATCATGACTTTGTTGTTGGAACTGTGGATAAAACTCTGTTTAGATTTACTAAAGATTCTCACATTCTACTTGTTCAAATATATGTTGATGACATTATTTTTGGTTCAACTAATCCCAAATTGTGTGAGAAGTTTGCTAAGCTGATGCAAGACAGATTTGAAATGAGCATGATGGGAGAATTGACATTCTTTCTTGGGCTTCAAGTCTGTCATCTAAAAAACGAAACTCTTATCAATCAGGCCAAATACACCAAAGAACTGCTAAAGAAGTTTGGCTTGGAGAACTGTTCTGCAACAGCTACTCCAATGAGCTCTTCAAGTAAATTGGATAAAGATGAAGGTGGCCAAAGTGTCGATGTAACAGTATATAGAGGACTCATTTGTTCCTTGCTGTATGTAACTGTTAGTAGACCAGACATTCAATTTGCTATTGTTGTTTGTGGCATATTTCAGGGTGATCCTAAACTCTCTCATTTTACTGCTGCTAAACGTACTCTTAAATACTTAAAGGGAACTCAAAATGTGGGACTGTGGTATCCGAAGGATTCCAGTTTCAATTTAATTAGTTTCTCAGATACAGATTATGCAGAGTGCAAAATCGATAGAAAAAGCACAAGCGGAACTTGCCAGTTCCTTGGAGATCGTCTAATCACATGGTTCAGCAAGAAGCAGACGTCGGTCGCCACGTCTACAGCTGAAGTAGAGTATCTTGTAGCTGGAAGTTGTTGTTCTCAAGTTCTGTGGATTCAACAACAGCTCATAGACTATGGGATTGAGGCTGACGAATCTCCAATTTTCTGCGACAACACAAGTGCTATCGCAATTACCTACAATCCAGTTCTGCATTCTCGGACAAAGCATATTGAAATTAGGAATCACTTCATCCGAGAACACGTCAATCAGAAGCAAATTCGTCTTGAACATGTTCCTACAGATCAACAAACTGTAGACATCTTCACGAAACCCCTACCGGAAGCTAAGTTTTCTCACTTTAGAAACATGTTAGGTCTTGTTGATCTTGATTGATGTAATTACGTGCATAAATTAAGGGGGAACATATTGTTCAAAATGAAACTGAACAGACATGAAAGACAGAGGTTTTAATTTGTCCTAAGGATTCAGAGTTTGAGAAACACAGCTACTTAGACGAACGTCTACCTTATCAGTTTCATCTTCATATGGAATTATTATCTTGGTTATTCTAACCTGCATGGTTAGACGGATACGTCTAATACACGGACATGTCTAATACACGGACACGTCTAATAGACGTTAGACGTTTTTACGTCATGAGCAAGAGGATGCTCACGTCTAACCAGACACGCGTGTCTCACGTGATGTTATTACATAATTAGACGTATACATATAATATACTGATTTTCAAAAGGAATATGAAAAGGTGAAAAAGGAGAATAAACGTCTAACTACTGGTGTAATTAGACTCTTCATCTTCTGGCTAGTTGGACAACTGTCCTTTATTTGCTTCTGCTCAAGTTTATTTTCCCGCCGAAAATTAAATCAGTCATTCCTTAAAAGAATTGAAGACATGTGTCTCTCAATATGCAAGGAATGACTAATATTTCTGACAACTTTTGCTTGTACACTTAGTATTAAATGTTCGGTTTCATTCTAACATTAAATGTTGCGTTTATTGAGAACAGATCTTTTGAAGTTTTTGACGGTATGAGTAATCATTAGTTATTTTCTACATGATTAAACCTTGATATTTATTGAATCACCCATTCTAAAGATTAGAGCTCTCCGAAAAACTCTCTCTCTCTAGAATTCGAATCGACTAAGTGTTTGTTCATCAGGTCGAAATGTCCAGTTTCCGTCCAAAATCTATTCAAGTGGATTTTAAATCCGTATCCACTCTCCAATCTCCGGGAATGTATAGAATGTTTGAGTCTCTAAAAGCCTCCGGACTGAGAAAGTTCCTCTCTCCTCATGAACTCTATCATGAACAGTTGGTCCATGAATTTTTCGAAACCGCTAGCTTTTATCAGGATAAAGTTATCGCTGGGGTCGTGATGGTCCTGATGATCTGCATCACCGAAGAGTCCTTCGGTATGTTTTTCCAGCTTCCAAAAGTAGGTATTGATGAGTTCTCATCAACTCCGCCTGACTTAATGATTACAATGATAAAAGTCTTTTCTGATTCTCCTCAAGTGGACATTCATGGAAAGAAAACCTCCTAAAGGTTGAATTTGCTCTTCTAAGCGATATCGTCTCGAAATCTCTTCTCTCCAAAGAGTCTTCTTACAAATATTGTACGAAGGTTTTTCAGATAATGGTGGCCATCAATAAAGGTGTTCCTGTCAACTGGACAAGCTTCCTCTTCGGAAATCTTGTTAGAATGGTTGTTGCTTGGAAGACTATCTTTGGATTTGATGGTCCTCTTAGCTCTCTCCTTTGTTTCCTTCTGAATGAACCTAGTAAGAGTTTTCACCTTCCTTCTAAAATCCTGAACAACCAGAAGGTTGTCAATTACATTCAAAGGGTGGAGACGCTCAAGTCCAAGAAAAGGAAAAGAGAAGACTCCAACTCCCCTCTAACCGCAGTCTTAGAGATCTCTTAGGCTGAAGTCTATCCTTTCCAAAGTTGAGACTAGGAAGAAGAAGAAGAAAGAAGAAGATTATAATGGAAATTATTTTCATTTAAGATGAAAGTTTTTGAAAAGTTTGTTAGCAATGCTTTGATGTTAACTTATTTTGGTTATTTTGAGAACAAGTTTCGTGTGTTTCTTTTGAAAACATTCACATATGGTTGATTATTAATATGATATTTTTGTATGCTGAATTTGCATGTAATGGTTTGTTTTATTTTTATGATGAATGCATATTTTGGTATATGTATGCAGGTTTCTAATTTCTTCATCAAAAAGGGGGAAATTGTTGGGTCAAATTATTTTGACTGAGTGTTGAAATAATTTAACCATTGAGATTTTGATGATGAAATGACTTATGCGTTTTTATGCAGGTGTATTGAAATCATATTTCATAAGACTTGGCTCTAATGAGAGTCATTAGACCGATTTTGGCATTAGATACATAGAATCAGACGTACAATCTAACTCAACGGAGTTAGACGTGTAGTCTAATGAATGCATAGAATTAGACGTACAGTCTAACTCAACGGAGTTAGACGTGTAGTCTAATAAATGCATAGAATTAGACGTACAATCTAACTCAACAGAGTTAGACGTACAGTCTAATGAATGTATTGAATTAGACTTAAGTCTAACTCAACGGAATTAGACGTAAGTCTAATGTGTGCGGAATTAGACGTGCAGTCTAACTCAGTAGAGTTAGACGTGCAGTCTAATAGATTGTGAAAGTTAGACGTAAGTATAACTCCTTGAGACAAGTTTGAGGTAGAACCGGAATTAGAAGTGCAGTCTAACTCAGTGGAGTTAGACGTACAGTCTAATGGTTATTGGATAATTAGACGTGCAGTCTAATGGTTATTGGATAATTAGACGTGTAGTCTAATTAAGTGAAAGTTAGACGTAAGTCTAACTCCTTCAGACAAGTCTGAGGTAGAACCGGAATTAGACGTGTAGTCTAACTCAGTGGAGTTAGACGTGCAGTCTAATGGTTATTGGATAATTAGACGTGTAGTCTAATTAAGTGAAAGTTAGACGTAAGTCTAACTCCTTCAGACAAGTCTGAGGTAAAACCGGAATTAGACGTGTAGTCTAACTCAGTGGAGTTAGACGTGCAGTCTAATGGTTATTGTAATTAGACGTTAGTCTAATTCTATTAGACCAGGCGGTCTAATAGACTTTGTTATTAGAAGGGGATGTTTGTTTTCATTAGATTGATTTCACAATCCGTCTAACTGAAATACGTCTAATGCTCAGCTTAAGTAGTATGCTTGAAGCTAGCATTCGTCTACCCACGTGCTATAGCTGTACCCTACTCCTACTCCACTTTCTAGTGAAGATCAGTACAACAGCTATATGCAACCAACCAACGAATGCCACGTAAGAGAATTTTCCTCATATTACTTATTTTGCAGGTACATCTCTGATGGAATATTCGGCACACTATTAGTGTTGCATGGCCACGATCCTTGTGTTCAGACCCTACTGTGTACAATGGAGGCTTTCCAATGGAAGAGTGCCACGTATCATTCTAAAAGATTCGACCGTTAGCTCCTGCTTAGTATTTAACAAATCTCAAGGACAACAGAAAATCTACCTTACGAATTGCCAATATCTCGATCATCTTGCTTACTGAAATTACAAAGAATTCAAGCCTTTGAATACTGGGAAGCTGCTTTCTGATTGTACTGTGTGTGAATCAAGAGAGAGTTAGAATCAAAAACACCTTTAGCTGAGTGATATTCTTCATCTTGTAATTGAACAGAAAGTGTTCTGTTCAATAATGAGCTAAGTGTGTGTAAACTGTATTTTATTCCAATCATATTATAGTGAATCCTTCCGGTGGTTGGAAGAAGGGGTGACGTAGGAGAGTTTCTCCGAACATCCATAAACAAACTGATGTGTTCTTTCATTTATGTCATCTTTTCATATTTCATCTTGAGCTTCAAACCCAAGTAAACAATTCCGCCTTGAATCTGTTTCAAATGTTTGCGCAGAATAGAAAGCGAATTAAATCCCTAACAGGATTTCTTTCAAACCATTTTTCATAAGCCTTCATCCATAGCCAGACCCCCATCTCTATCGATAATGTCGATCCTATCATAGTTTATCTTAAAAAATAAAGCTCAAGTTCTCCAAAATTCTGCTTCATAAATATATATTTTCCTATATCTCGAAATAAGATTATTCATTCTTAACTTGGTATCTTTTATTGATTCTTCCCACAATTCAAGGGGTTGTATCAGTATGAAAAAAATCTTCTTTGATTCCAGATGTCAAAGAATTCAAGATCCAAGATCTTATTAGTAAATCTTCCTTCATCCATCTAATTAGAATAATGTCATCTTCAAGATAACTAATTTACATAAGGATAAAACCTAGTTTCAATTTTACCATTAATGTTATTCGAATACTTTGACTCTAACTAATATAGTTCTTGTCATTAAAATGAATTGTGACTATTTGTATATCATGATTATCGTGTGTAGATACATACAAATGATCATATGTAATATGCGCCATTATCATTATCGATTTCATTGTATTTACTTCCGAATTTCTTTTAGTTCTTGTTAGTCTTCTTTACTCCCTCGTTTTCTTCCTGATTTCCTTCTATTCTTGTAGGAGTCTTCTCTACTTCCTTGTTTTCTTTCTAATTTACTTCAGTTCTTGTCGGAGTTTATATTATATTTTCTCATTGATTTTTTCCTCAAATTTCCTCAAATCTCTTCATTTATCTTATATCATGTAAAATTATGAGTTATTCTTTTTATTATCAACACTAGAACATATCTAAAGAACTTCAATTGAGAATAGATGAATCAAGGTTTAGAAAAATTTAGTCGGTCAAGGATTTTAACACCAAGTGCGAACTCTATCAAACCTTAACTATGTAAAAACGATGTGATTGACTAAAGTTCTCGGAAAGGGGCGATTTTAACATTATAACGGTGAAATTTTTACGAATGATATTTGCATGAAAAAATGTTATATTATGATAAGTTGTTGTATGTGTCACAAAGAGATAGAATCAATAATTCACATACTTTTGTATTGACGGGGTGGTTGATAGTACAACTGAGATTCACTAGGTGATGCTTAAGTCTTTGAGTATTTGCTAAAAAGTTTGGATTGAGACAAATGATATGGAATATTTATATATTGTGTAATCATCTCAATTATATTCTAGTGGACTATCTAGTTGGAAATAAATTGTCCAATCTTCAATGATAGTAGATGTTCATTGTGTATTATTCATATGTTATATTATTCAAATGCTCTCAGATTTGTTCTGAAAACAAGTTGAGTCAGTCGAAATGTTAATCGTTCTTCTCAAGAATCTAGGAACTCGATAATTTGTTGGACAACGTGTTTGTATTATTTTATTATTTTCATTTTTTGTGATTTTATTTATTTTTTTTATTTATAATATCATTTTTATCATTGTGTTTAAACGATTCTTAATGTTTATCGTTATAGATGAATCATTATATATATATATAGAGAGAGAGTAATGATATATACAACACCCTTATACAGCACATTCGCATAACACCTACCTAATTTAGAAATAAAGAGAAAATATATCTTAAAAAAAATACAAGAGAGAGAAAAATAATTTCTCTTTCTTTCCAAATGAGGTAAGTGCTATGCGAATGTGCTGTATAAAGATGCTATATATATATCATTACTCTCTCTCTATATATATATATATAACACCTTTATACAACACATTCGCATAGCACTTACCTCATTTGGAAAGAAAGATAAAATATTTTTTTCTCTCTTATATTTTTTTTAAGATATATTTTCTCTTTCTTTCCAAATGAGGTAGGTGTTATGCGAAGTTGCTGTATAAGGGTGCTGTATGTATCATTACTTATATATATATATATATATATATATATATATATATATATATATAATATTAATTTACCAAATATTTTTAGATTCATTTCATAATAGATATTTGTAATCTTCACATTGAGATAAGAACTAAAGAAAATCTATCTAATACTGTAAAATGATATTTGGAGATTATTTTCCTTTAATGAAATTGCCTTCTATTTAAGTATAACCAAATATTTTATAAATATATAGTAATATTAAAAATCAGATTAAATTCCATATATGCAAAATGCTGATATATATTATTAATTTACCAAATAAGATTAATGTAATCTAATGAAATTTCTTTTTAAAATATTACAAATATTATATAAATATATTGTAATTATTACACATAATCTTAAATTCCACAAATGAAATATGCATATAATTTCAGCCTTAAATTTTAGGAATTATCTTGCTCTAATATCACTATATATAAATAGATCTAAGAAACCTAAAGAGTCATCACTTGCAGTTGCAAAAACTAAATTCTTGTAACTTCACTAGTAATCTCAATAAGTAATGGCCAACAACACTGTTTTGGGTTTCTTATTTCTTGCAACCATCATTGGAACAATTGTAGGGGGCATTGATGGCCATCTTACTTGTCACAATGTGGTTTCGAGAATCAAACCATGCCTCCCATACTTGACAGCTACAGGACCGGTTACTCTAGACCCAACATGTTGTCACGCGGTCCGACATTTAGATAGGAGAGCTGGCCACCACAAGAAAGACCGTGTAACCGTTTGTGAGTGCCTTAGGGACCTTGTACTTTCCAGGGAGTACAAGTTTAACATTACGAATGCAAGGACTCTTCCTTCTATTTGTCATCTCAAAACTGTTATCAACCCTATTATTGACTGCCCTAAATAAACGTACATTACTCTCTTAGAACTATTCTTATTTTTCAAAGTATTCTTACTATTTTTTTTTATGTAAATCTAATTGTGTATCTATCTAATTTGTCTTATGTTTTATGTAGATTTTTGAGCCAGATTGACGGAATTCACCCTTGATGATTTAGTTATTCTAAGTTTTACATGTAATTTTCTATTTGGTTTAATTTGAGAATCAATAATGAAATCAGCTACATAATAATTATGTATGGTTGTCAGAATTTTCAACAATGCACTGGATAGAAATGGAATCACCATCTCATGCCACAAACAGAAAGTCAAAAACCTAAATTTATATTCATAAAAAAAACTACTTTTTATTTATGTTTTTATATGTAACCAAATAAAAATACATTAAGAAAATAAACTTAAACAAAGAAAGAATATATATATATATAATTATAATTAGATTAATAGAGACTCCTGCATTAGTGGTAAAACATATTAATTAAAAATGCACAAGTATAATCACACAAGCCAAAAAACTAAAAAAAGTTTTAAAATAATATTTTAATTCTAAATATATTTAGAATTAAAATAGTACTGTAATTTGTAAAGCGTATATATATTTAAAATTAAAATAGTATTGTAAAGCATTTTTTAGGTTGGTTTGATTTTAAGATCGTTATTTTTCTCCAATGTTTTCTAAAAGGTTGAGAATAGAGTCGATCGGTCCCGAGTTTTGAGCTGTCCAGTCTACGGTAGAAAAATATCGATATTTTTGTTGTTATTATAGGTTTAATTAAAAATATTGTTAAAAAATTGTTTTTGTTGAGATTTGATCACATACCAAATAAAAACTTTAGATTATGATCTTCAACATTAAATTGTCTTACTATTTTTAATAAATAGACTGCCTAAAAAGTGGACTATCCTAACTCGAGAGTTTATGCAGGACTGAGATTTAAATTATGCTTGTTTAGGTTTGGTAGACTTGTCATCTATATCTATTTTTTAATCATCTAAAAAAAGAAAAATCTGTTTATCTTGAAAAATAAATCTAATTTAATATGTGTTTTGAAGTCATGAAGAAATATTCCTTACAAAGTAATCCAACAGTTACCAAAAGCACTAAGCACTAAGCATTAATCATTAAACACTAATCATTAAGCATTCATTAAGCATTAATCATTAAGCATTAAGCGTTAAGCGTTAAGCGTTAAGCATTAAGCATTAAGCGTTAAGCGTTAAGCATTAAGCGTTAAGCATTAAGCGTTAAATATTAAGCATTAAGCGTTAAGCATTAAGCATTAATCGTTAAGCGTTAATCGTTAAGCGTTAAGCGTTAAGCGTTAATCGTTAAGCGTTAAGCGTTAAGCGTTAAGCATTATGCGTTATACGTTAAGCGTTAAGCATTATGCGTTAAGCATTAAGCGTTAAGCATTAAGCGTTAAGCATTAAGTGTTAAGCATTAAGCGTTAAGCATTAAGCGTTAAGCATTAAACATTAAAAATTAGGCATTAAGCATTAGGCATTAAGCATTAGGCATTAAGCATTAGGCATTAGGCATTAGGCATTAGGCATTAGGCATTAGGCATTAGGCATTAGGCATTAGGCATTAGGCATTAGGCATTAGGCATTAGGCATTAGGCATTAGGCATTAGGCATTAGGCATTAGGCATTAGGCATTAAGCATTAAGCATTAAGCATTAAGCATTAAGCATTAAGCATTAAGCATTAAGCATTAAGCATTAAGCATTAAGCATTAAGCATTAAGCATTAAGCATTAAGCATTAAGCATTAAGCATTAAGCATTAAGCATTAAGCATTAAGCATTAAGCATTAAGCATTAAGCATTGAGCATTAAGCATTGAGCATTGAGCATTAAGCATTGAGCATTGAGCATCGAGCATTGAGCATAAAGCATTAAGCATTGAGCATAAAGCATTAAGCATTAAGCATTAAGCATTAAGCATTAAGCATTAAGCATTAAGCATTAAGCATTAAGCATTAAGCATTAAGCATTAAGCATTAAGCATTAATCATTAATCATTAATCATTAAGCATTAAGCATTAAGCATTAAGCATTAAGAATTAAGCATTAAACATTAAGCATTAAGAATTCAGCAGTAAGCATTAAGCGTTAAACATTAAGCATTAAGCGTTAAGCGTTAAACATTAAGCGTTAAGCGTTAAGCATTAAGCGTTAAGCATTAAGCGTTAAGCGTTAAACGTTAAGCATTAAGCATTAAGCATTAAGCATTAAGCATTAAGCATTAAGCATTAAGCATTAAGAATTAAGCATTAAGCATTAAGCATTAAGCATTAAGCATTAAGCATTAAGCATTAAGCATTAAGCATTAAGCATTAAGCATTAAGCATTAAGCATTAAGCATTAAGCATTAAGCATTAAGCATTAAGCATTAAGCATTAAGCATTAAGCATTAAGCATTAAGCATTAAGCATTAAGCATTAAGCATTAAGCATTAAGCATTAAGCATTAAGCATTAAGCATTAAGCATTAAGCATTAAGCATTAAGCATTAAGCATTAAGCATTAAGCATTAAGCATTAAGCATTAAGCATTAAGCATTAAGCATTAAGCATTAAGCATTAAGCATTAAGCATTAAGCATTAAGCATTAAGCATTAAGCATTAAGCATTAAGCATTAAGCATTAAGCATTAAGCATTAAGCATTAAGCATTAAGCATTAAGCATTAAGCATTAAGCATTAAGCATTAAGCATTAAGCATTAAGCATTAAGCATTAAGCATTAAGCATTAAGCATTAAGCATTAAGCATTAAGCATTAAGCATTAAGCATTAAGCATTAAGCATTAAGCATTAAGCATTAAGCATTAAGCATTAAGCATTAAGCATTAAGCATTAAGCATTAAGCATTAAGCATTAAGCATTAAGCATTAAGCATTAAGCATTAAGCATTAAGCATTAAGCATTAAGCATTAAGCATTAAGCATTAAGCATTAAGCATTAAGCATTAAGCATTAAGCATTAAGCATTAAGCATTAAGCATTAAGCATTAAGCATTAAGCATTAAGCATTAAGCATTAAGCATTAAGCATAAAGCATAAAGCATGAAGCATTAAGCATGAAGCATGAAGCATGAAGCATGAAGCATGAAGCATGAAGCATGAAGCATGAAGCATGAAGCATGAAGCATGAAGCATGAAGCATGAAGCATGAAGCATGAAGCATGAAGCATGAAGCATGAAGCATGAAGCATAAAGCATGAAGCATGAAGCATGAACCATGAACCATGAACCATGAAGCATGAAGCATGAAGCATGAAGCATGAAGCATGAAGCATGAAGCATGAAGCATGAAGCATGAAGCATGAAGCATGAAGCATGAAGCATGAAGCATGAAGCATGAAGCATGAAGCATGAAGCATGAAGCATGAAGCATGAAGCATGAAGCATGAAGCATGAAGCATGAAGCATGAAGCATGAAGCATGAAGCATGTAGCTTGAAGCATGAAGCATGAAGCATGAAGCATGAAGCATGAAGCATGAAGCATGAAGCATGAAGCATGAAGAATTAAGCATGAAACATTAAGCATTAAGAATTAAGCATTAAATATGAAGCATGAAGCATGAAGCATGAAGCATGAAGCATGAAGCATGAAGCATGAAGCATGAAGCATGAAGCATGAAGCATGAAGCATGAAGCATGAAGCATGAAGCATGAAGCATGAAGCATGAAGCATGAAGCATGAAGCATGAAGCATGAAGCATGAAGCATGAAGCATGAAGCATGAAGCATGAAGCATGAAGCATGAAGCATGAAGCATGAAGCATGAAGCATGAAGCATGAAGCATGAAGCATGTAGCATGTAGCATGAAGCATGAAGCATGAAGCATGAAGCATGAAGCATGAAGCATGAAGCATGAAGCATGAAGCATGAAGCATGAAGCATGAAGCATGAAGCATGAAGCATGAAGCATGAAGCATGATGCATGAAGCATGATGCATGAAGCATGAAGCATGAAGCATGAAGCATGAAGCATGAAGCATGAAGCATGAAGCATGAAGCATGAAGCATGAAACATGAAGCATGAAGCATGAAGCATGAAGCATGAAGCATGAAGCATGAAGAATGAAGCATTAAACATTAAGCATGAAGCATGAAGCATGAAGCATGAAGCATGAAGCATGAAGCATGAATCATGAAGCATGAAGCATGAAGCATGAAGCATGAAGCATGAAGCATGAAGCATGAATCATGAAGCATGAAGCATGAAGCATGAAGCATGAAGCATGAAGCATGAAGCATGAAGCATGAAGCATGAAGCATGAAGCATGAAGCATGAAGCATGAAGCATGAAGCATGAAGCATGAAGCATGAAGCATGAAGCATCAAGCATGAAGCATCAAACATAAAGCATCAAGCATTAAACATGAAGCATGAAGCATGAAGCATGAAGCATGAAGCATGAAGCATGAAGCATGAAGCATGAAGCATGAAGCATGAAGCATGAAGCATGAAGCATGAAGCATGAAGCATGAAGCATGAAGCATGAAGCATGAAGCATGAAGCATGAAGCATTAAGCATTAAGCATTAAGCATTAAGAATTAAGCATTAAGCACTAAGCACTAAGCACTAAGCACTAAGCACTAAGCACTAAGCACTAAGCACTAAGCACTAAGCACTAAGCACTAAGCACTATGAACTAAGCGCTAAGAGCTAAGCACTAAGCACTAAGCACTAAGCACTAAGCACTAAGCACTAAGCACTAAGCACCAAGCACCAAGCATTAAGCATTAAGCATTAAGCATTAAGCATTAAGCATTAAGCATTAAGCATTAAGCATTAAGCATTAAGCATTAAGCATTAAGCATTAAGCATTAAGCATTAAGCATTAAGCTTTAAGCATTAAGCATTAAGCATTAAGCATTAAGCGTTAAGCATTAAGCATTAAGCATTAAGAATTAAGCATTAAGCATTAAGCATTAAGCATTAAGCATTAAGCATTAAGCATTAAGCATTAAGCATTAAGCATTAAGCATTAAGCATTAAGCATTAAGCATTAAGCATTAAGCATTAAGCATTAAGCATTAAGCATTAAGCATTAAGCATTAAGCATTAAGCATTAAGCATTAAGCATTAATCATTAAGCATTAAGCATTAATCATTAAGCATTAAGCATTAAGCATTAAGCATTAAGCATTAAGCATTAAGCATTAAGCATTAAGCATTAAGCATTAAGCATTAAGCATTAAGCATTAAGCATTAAGCATTAAGCATTAAGCATTAAGCATTAAGCATTAAGCATTAAGCATTAAGCATTAAGCATTAAGCATTAAGCATTAAGCATTAAGCATTAAGCATTAAGCATTAAGCATTAAGCATTAAGCATTAAGCATTAAGCATTAAGCATTAAGCATTAAGCATTAAGCATTAAGCATTAAGCATTAAGCATTAAGCATTAAGCATTAAGCATTAAGCATTAAGCATTAAGCATTAAGCATTAAGCATTAAGCATTAAGCATTAAGCATTAAGCATTAAGCATTAAGCATTAAGCATTAAACATTAAGAATGAAGCTTTAAACATTAAGCATGAAGCATTAAGAATTAAGCATTAAGCATTAAGCATAAAGCATAAAACATTAAGCATTAAGAATTAAACATTAAACATTAAGCATGAAGCATGAAGCATGAAGCATGAAGCATGAAGCATGAAGCATGAAGCATGAAGCATTAAGCATGAAGAATTAAGCATGAAGAATTAAGCATTAAACATTAAGCATAAAGAATGAAGCATTAAACATTAAGAATGAAGCATGAAGCATGAAGCATGAAGCATGAAGCATGAAGCATGAAGCATGAAGCATGAAGCATGAAGCATGAAGCATGAAGCATGAAGCATGAAGCATGAAGCATGAAGCATGAAGCATGAAGCATGAAGCATGAAGCATGAATCATGAAGCATGTAGCTTGAAGCATGAAGCATGTAACCCGCTACAACAGAAGAAAAGCATTTTCGTGTAATATTGAGTCAACTAACGCGCGACTCAACGTCGTTTGCCCAAACCCAACGGATTGCCCAAATGCTGACGGAACACGGACGAAACGCCTTAGCGTTCATATTTCAGCCCGAAATAATGTTGTTTCACCTCTAGTTTGTCTTCTTCCTTGCGATGAACAACCATGATGTAAAGCCAAAACTTTGGATTTTTCAAAAGTAGAACTCATTCGATATTCAACGAAAATGAATGATTCGAAATCTGAAATGATCACCCTACTACGATGATCATCTCACCTACAACCCTAGGCTTCATCACCGCCTATAACAAGAAACTAGATGAAGAATAGATGAAATGCCATTAATAACATTGGACTGAAATTCTATCCAATTGGTCGATCAACCGACCTTGTGAAGCTATAAATAACTTCATATATGCAATACAAAGGAAGGAATCCAATCTCATGACCTCAATCAATCCCTAAAAAAAATCCGCCATTTAAATTTTCATACTTTCTTTGGAAATTTCAAATATTTGTGTAAGGCTGTAAAGCTCGGATCTAGGCATTCATAAATCTTCTAAAATAGTTCAGGAGTGTTCTCCAACTCACGGTAAACTTCCATTCATAATGTAATTCAATTTACATGTTCAAATTGAAAATTTTACATTTCATTTCGACTAGTTTTGTATACTACTTGATTGTTCAATCTATTGATTGAGAAACGATCTTAAGATCATTTACAAGTTTTCTGTCAAAACTAAACTGAAACAATCGATCTAAATCAGAAGTGCCCAAATTTGATTATGAAAATTTTCAAAACCGGGTTTCTATATTTTAGTTATAACTTAAGAACACCTACCCAAAAACCTCTTCAACACGTTTATTAATATGTTAGGAGCATATCCAAACCAATTCTAAGACATCTCGATCATGTTTGATAAAAAACTAAATTTTAAAATAAAAATAAAATTTCAGTTCTTGAATTGATTAAAATGAATAGTCTGTGTTCAAGTTGTGGTTTCATTCAATCATATGAAGTATAAGGAAGCGGTTGAAAATCTCCTCACACTTCATTAAGCTTTAAAATTGAAAACACGATTTTTACTTAAAACTATTTAGTTGAATGTAACGTCATCCCGATCAAATGATGCATCGAGATGATGTTATAAATGATCATGGGAATTAGACGAAGCTTCCATGCCCTTAGATCGAAGGATCAGAGCCACAATCAAAATCATCAAAAATGTAGTTTGATGATCTTGACAACCGGCTGAGGGCTTGACTTGGTTTCGATTTTTGACCGAGATTTTCTAGCCTAGGACTAAGAGCTCCTCATATCCCATTTGAATAATCTCGCACCCGACCGAGAATTCTTAGTCCAAGACTAAGGGCTCCTCGCACCCCGACCGAGGAATCTCACCCCGACCAAGAGCTCCTCGCAGCCAACCGAGGATACTTAGCCCATGACTGAGAGCCTCCCGTACCTCGATTGAGAGGTCTTGACTGAGGACCTAGGATTTTAGTCCGAGACCAAGGGATCGACACCTTATACCGAAAGGACTAGCTAGGGTCTGTTTGGTTAGAATTTTTGAATTTCAAATTTCTTTTTAATTTGGAGCCCATAACCATTTTCCAAATTTCTGAAAAAAATGAAAAACTATTTCAAAATATTTTTAGAATATTTTAATAAAAAATATTTTGATAAAAGTCTATTTGAGATTTATTTTTAGATCATAATACCTTAAACTCTTATATTTTAGGTACTTTCCTTAACAATCATTGACATCAATCACAAATAACATCATTTAAATACTATTCTATAATTTTAAATGTAATAAAAACTTGTGCATGTCTAGGACTTTAAAATAATTGGTTAAATAAAGTAAAAATAATTTTTTTTTCAAAAAGTCAAATTTTATAAAGTAGAGACCGTTTTTTAACGGGTATAGAGGATATAGTGCGAAAGACCTTTCCCGAGTATCACCAAACACCGAATTCAAATAATCTCTAATCAAATATACATTTGTATACGTATAAAAAATATTTTATTGAATTTTAAATTAAAATCAATTGGTGATTCTTTCATAAAATAAGTAACTTTTTAAAATAGGAATCTCTTTTAATCAAACAATGATTTGATTATCGTGAATCTTAAAGAATTATTTAAATTTGATTAAAAATTAAATATTATTATAATTCATTTAATTTTAAAAATTTTGAGAGATTGAAATTTCTCGAACCTCGAACTTTTTTAAGAAAAGAGATTTTCGAGGTTATAATTTTATTTTTAATATTCATATAATAAATATTTTTAAAATTATTTATTTTATCTTTACTTAATTTTAAAAATATAATATATATAATTAAAATTAATCATAAATTTTCAATTAATGAATTTAGAATTTTATACGTACTCTCAATTAAATAAATAAAATAAATATTATAAATCAAAATAAAATACATTAAATAAATATTAAAAATTTGACATATTTTTTCTTTCTAATTCAATTTTATTTATACTAACTTTATTTTAAAAGTGGAAAGTAAATTTATTTGAAATATTTAATTATGTTTAATTTTAATTATATATTATATTTATAAAATTAAGTGGAGATAAAATATGTGTTATTTTAATATATTTATAAAATTAAGTGAAGATAAATATATCTGTTATTTTATAAATCTTATTTTAATATATAATATTAAAATTTATTTAAATTATTTAATTAAGTATCATTAATTTAAATTATATATTTTTTATTTTAATAAAATTAAGTATTTAATAAGATTGTAGAATAAAAAATGTAATTAATTGATTAATTAATGAGGTTAAACATCTATTATAAACTATTACACTATAGGGAATATTTTGAATATTTTAGGAAGGTAATAAAAATGTGAATATAATGAGAAAGAGTGATTAAAATTTTAGTAGAGACAGATAAAAAGTAAGCTAGCCTACTCCACTGTAATTACCTATCAAAGGGCCAGTCCTAAATTAGGTTTTTTTTTTTTTTTGTTAGAGTTAGAGTTATAAAAAATCTATATGAAATATAAATAAGTTTATTTGAATAAAATGAGTTTTGAAATATTTAAGTTCTCATTATTATTAAAAATTATGAAGCGTGAAACTGAGTAATAGGGTTTAATAATTTAAAATTTAGAAAAAATTTATAAAAGTAAAATAATATTTTAAATATAAAAATGAAGTGATTAAAAAAATTAAAATGATAGAGAGGAGGACTCAGAAAAACTAAATTAATCTAAAAAAACTAGACATGCCCCTGTCTCATAGCAATATACCCCAGTCTCATAGCAATAGTTGTATGCAAGGACACATGCAGTAGTTACTATCATCATCCAGAGTCAGTTGGAGTCTTACCTATTTGGAGGTCAGAGAGGACCCTGCGTAAGACTCAACACCCCTGCGTGAGACTCAACACCATTTTTAACTCCAAAATGCAGTAAACATCACATCAAACAGTAATACATCTTCAACCCAAAAACTCATTTCTAAATTAAAAGAATATTTTTAGAATATTCTTTTTTATACCAACTTTTTAACTTTACTAATATTATCTATATATTTATCAACTTTATAGATTTAATCCCAATCTTTTCTTATTTGTTTATGCAACAAAATTTAATTATAAATTAATAATTCATACACATAAATATAATTTAAATAAAGATTATATATTAAAGATTATAAATATATAAAATTAGAGAAATGTTTAATATAAAAATAAATAAATAAATCCTTAATTAAAAGAAACACAAAAGTTGGAGGAGATGATTACATTTTATGCCTAATTGCAGTGATAAATAGTAGTACGCCAAATTTGCCGGCTTCTCTCTCCATAATTGTCGGATCTGCAAAATGCCGCTGGGAATGCCGTAGGATTGGAGCAAAATGGTCAACTCCAAACCCATTTTGCCGTAGGGTTGGAGATGGTCTTACCCGTTTATCAAGAGTACCAAAATTTTAATATATATATATATATATTATTTAAAATGATGTAAAAACTTACCACCATTTTTACGTCCCCAATCCCCATCATGCACATCTTATGGCCTAAAGGTATCAACAATTTCAATCCTTGATCATCTATTTCAAACCTTGTTTGATTCTTTATTTTTTTTATTTTATAAGCTGAATAAAGAAGTATTTTTTCTTATAGACTTATGTAATTTTGATGAAATGTCTGAAATACGTGGAGTTTTAATACTTTACTTGTATTAATAGATTTTTTTTATTATATATTATCAATAAATTTTTAGAATTTGTAGGCGAGAACTCAATATTAAAATCATAGCAATTAATTATAAAAGATGTTCTAATATATTAAACGATGAAATTCTAATTCTATAATTCTAGAGTTTTATTACTCCATGGTATGAAGGAGTGTGTTGTTAAGTTAGGTTGTATGGATTAAATTAACTTTGTTTGAAAAAGCTAGATGAATTCGATCTTTATTTGATGAAATTATAAATTGTAAGAATTTTATAATTTATCAACTGCAAGAAATTGGTTATAGCTACTGTAATTGATCTTGTGTAAAATGACTCCTAAACTTTGTTTGGAGGTCAAAAGAGAAAATAGAAACAAAGGGATGATGAATTAATTCAAAGTTAAGTCTGTGATATTAAAAAATATTTTAGTAGAACTAACCTAACAAAAATAGAGGAATTAGAGATAGTTTGATGATTGAAGAGCAAAGTCACTATGAAAATGAAGAATTGGTTTAGACTGTCCATTTGAGTGAATCGAATGAGTACTTGGAGAATGGCTCTCAACATGAAAAATTAAATTTGACTAAGAATTTGGAAAATCTTATACTGGAAAAACATTAGTCAAAAACTGAGAAACTACCCTCTAATACAGCTAGACGAGTGATATTTATTTAGTTATTTCAAATATTGTTAACTTTTATTCTTTTATTGACGTGAAATATAGTTTCTGGTTTATATATATTTATTGCATACTTAACTTTACGGTAATAAAAAATATTATTTTTTATTTTTTGCCTCAGACCTTATTGAACACAGGTATAGCTATGTGATCATCCATCTTGTATTATGCAATTTACTTTTTATATATATACTTTTTTTTTTTTTGGTTTACTTTTATTTATCATATTTATTTTAAAGGAAAAAAACGAAAACAACAAATAAACATTATTAACACGGCTGTCCGCCCCGTTAAGTAAGTCTTTCAATCACGGTTGATCTAAGAGGTGGAGGCATGCTTGATGGTTGTGTGAGCCACTCGATCGTGCGACGAATCCTATCTACAACTTATAAACAAATTCTCATTTCTAAGAGAGCTTGTTGAGATTGGGGTTATTTTAATAATATAGAGGGAGAAAAAATAAAGAGTATCGATGATTTTGATAAGATAACAAATATTTTTGTTAAAAAAAAAATTTAAAATGTATTAATATATATATAAATAAAATAAAAAATAATAATTTAAAATATAAGTTATTTTAGTATTTTTTTTAATAAATTAAGTGACGAGATTGATAAGAGTGAAATATTAACCAAACTGAACATATCCAGAGTCTCTGAAATTTGGGTGATACTTGCACTCTATTGTCAAAACAAAAATGTCTATTGATTCAACTATTTCTTTTAATCAATAGAAACAAAGATGTAGGTCACGTTAGATTTTGAAAACGTCACATATTTATAATAATTTAGCGTCATAATCTTACAAAAAAAAAAAAAATTTTGATTTTAAACGTAATTTATTTAACTACTCCTCTTCTTAACGTCTTTTATTTCCTTTTTATTAATTACTTTATTAATTATATCTAATCTATTTCTATTTTATTAAATATTAATATAAAATTATTTTAATAATAAATAATAAATTTAAATATATATATCTCCACTTCTTCATTTTTACTCAACCATATAAATATAAATATAAATATACATATACATAATAAATTTATTATATATATATAATAAAAGTGAGAATGATAAAAGTTAAATTATGGACATATAATATATATAAATAATATTAATTTTTTTAAATAATATTATAATTAATTTTTAAATCATTGAAAAAATATTTGTATGATATATAATTTACATTATATATTTAAATTTTACTTTTTATAAATGAATATAAATAAATCATAATAAAACCTTATATATATATATATATATATATATATATATATATATATATATATATATATATATATATATATATATATATATATATATATATATATATATATATATATATAGTTATATATTAGTAAAAGTTTATAAAAATTAATATATTTATATAATTTAATTTAAAATGTATTATTTTTAAATTTAAATATTTTATTGATATTTAAAATTAAATTAATAAATTATATATATATATATATATATATAAATTTACCCAATATTATCGATTAAATAATCTATCAAATAATAAGCTCAATCAAACTAACCATATAGTCATGTATAGGGACCATTCATTCATCGATTTCTTACTGTTTTAAACAATTTCACTAAAAAAACACAATCCTGAAATCCTATTTTTTGTTTAAAAAAAAGATGAGTAATAAGAGGGAATAGAAAGGTTGGTTTATGGAAAAAATGAAAAAGTACAAGGAAAGAGAGAATGACCAGAAATTATTATATTTTTTTATCTAATAAAATTGTGCTACCTTATTCGATCTCTTGTTCCTCGTCAAATTTCCTCTCTTAATCATTTTTTTAAAAATAATCTCCTTTTCAGGATAAATCGAGCATTTCGTCTTCGAGCTACAACAGGTGGATTGTCTTTGCACCGGTAGAGTGCTAGTTTTTATTATCCAAACGGGCAGAGAGCGCCCAGGGAAGGCCAGCCCTTGATCGAACAACGTTGAGAAGTTAAGGCAAACTCATCGGCTCTATGATCTACATCCATGCGTAGAGGCTATCCGTTTCCTTAATTTTTTTTTATCCCCTCTACTCCTCTCTCTAAATGATTTGTTACCCTTATATCAATGATTCATAATTATTATTTATTTTGAAAATCTTTAAAATTATTTGTTTTTAAAAAATTATAATTTTTATTAAAAATATTTAAATAAAACATACATGTACTGTTTTTTCTAGAGGATTCATGTTTTAGAGGAATTAGACTTCAATGGATTAAAATTATGTTTATCATCTCAATTACTTGAGTATTTCTTTGTAAAATTAATTATTTGATCTCTAACATGAAAAGATGTAGATGTAATATTTACATACTTATTTTCTTTTTTATCATTATTCCTTTTCCACCCATCGGGATACTCTATAACTTTGAAAGAACTTTCTTATAGATGACTAATGTCTCCACAAAATATGCCAAGAAGGTTGTTTTTAGTATTAGACCCTTTATTGATTTTGTTTCTTCCGATTCATTTTCGTCTAACATTGAACTTTCACATGTCATTATCTCACACTACTGTCTACTGATATGTCTTTGTTTTTGCTTTTGAACAGATAACATGCTTTATCGATATTTGGTGGAAGGTCAGACACTAATATTTGACTTTTTACGTAGGCAAAAGAATCATGAAACTCAGTCAATAAATTACTCAACCTTCTCTTAGTATCTTTTTCTTCAAACTCATTTGAAATTCGGCAACATTTAATAATCTAAATCTTACAGTTACGTGTGGGAATATGATTTAGTGATCGAAACTCATCCCAATGTCAGTTTATCTTAGAAAAATAAAGTTCAAGTTCTCCAAAATTCTGGTTCATAAAATATATATTTTTATGCATCTAGAAATAAGATTGTTTATTCTTAACTTGGTATCTTTTCTTGATTCCTTCCCACAATTCAAGGGTTGTATCAGTATGAACAAAATGTTCTTTGATTTCAATTGTTAAAGAGTTCCAGATCCAAGACCTAACTAGTGAATCTTTCTTCATCCATCTTATCAAACAAATGTCATCTTCTAGACAACTAATTGACATATCGATAAAACCTAGTTTCAATTTTACCATTAATGTTATTCGAATACTTCGACTCTAACTAATATAGATTTTGTCATTAAAAATAATTGTGACTATTTGCATATCATGGTTATCATGTGTTGATACATACAAATGATCATATGTAATATGCGCCATTGTCGTTATCGATTTTTTGTCTTTTCTTCCGAAATTCTTTAAGTTCTTGTTAGATACTTCTTTACTTCCTCGTTTTCTTCTTGATTCCTTCAGTTCTGGTCGGAGTTTACACTATTTTCTTATTATCTTTTCCTCAAATTTCATTGAATCTCTTCATTTCTCCGATATCATGTAAAATTATGAGATGTTCTTGTTATTATCAACACTAGAATGTATCTAAAGAATTCCAATTGAGAATAGATGACGCTAGGGTTTATAAAAATATTTTTGGTCAAGTTTTAACACCAAGTGTAACTCTATCAAACCTTATTGTGTAAAAACGGTGTGATTGACTTAAGTTCTCGGAGGGGGGCGATTTTAGTACTGTTATAACGGTGAAATTCTTACGAATGATATATGCATAAAAAATGGTATATTATGATAAGTCATTGTTGTATGTGTCATAAAGATAGATAGAATCAGCAACTCACATAATTTTGTATTGACAGGGTGGTTGATATCTAAAATTTTTTGTGGAGTATGATTGAGATTCATTAGGTGATGCCTAATTCTTTGGGTATTTGCTAAAAAAATTTAGATTGAGATGACTGATATGAGATGCCTATATATTTGTGTAATCATTTCAAATATATTTTAATGGACTATCTAGTTGAAAATAAATTGTTCAATCTTCAATGATAGTAAATGTCTAATGCGTGTTATTCATGTGTTATATTATTCAAATGCTATCTCAGATTCGTTTCGAAAACGAGTTGAGTCAGTCGAAAAGTTAATCGTTTTTCTCAAGAATCTACGAACTCGATAATTTGTTGGACAACGTGTTTGCATTATTTATTAATTTTCATGTGTTGTGAGATATTTTATTTATTTATAATGTCATATTTTATGGTTGTGTTTAAACGATTCTTAACCTTTCTGATTATAGATGAATCATTTAAATATATATATATATATATATTTATATATATATATATATATATATATAATATTAGTTTACCAAACATTTGTAGATTAATTTCATAATAGATATTTGTAATTATCACATGAGATATGAATTAAATAAAATCTATCTAATACTGTAAAAAATTATTTGGAGATTAATTTCCTTGAATGAAATTGACTTTTATTTAATGTTTTACAAAATATTTTATAAATAGTAATATTAAAAATCAGATAAATTCCATAAATGCAAAATGCTGTATATAATTAATTTACCAAATAAGATTAATGTAATGTAATGAAGTTTCTTTTAAAATGTTACAAATATTATATAAAAAAAGATAAATATATTGTAATTATTACACATTATCTTAAATTCCACAAATGAAATATGCATACAATTTCAGCCTTAAATTTTAGGAATGATCTTGCGCTAATATCACTATATATAAATAGATCTAAGAAGCCTAAAGAGTCATCACTTGCAGTTGCAAAAACTAAATTCTTGTAACTTCACTAGTAATCTCAATAAGTCATGGCCAACAACACTGTTTTGGGTTTCTTATTTCTTGCAACCATCGTTGGAACAATGGTAGGGGGCATTGATGGCCATCTTACTTGTCACAATGTGGTTTCGAGAATCAAACCATGCCTCCCATACTTGACAGCTACAGGACCGGTTACTCTAGACCCAACATGTTGTCACGCGGTCCAACGTTTAGATAGGAGAGCTGGCCGCCACAAGAAAGACCGCGTAACCGTTTGCGAGTGCCTTAGGGACCTTGTGCTTTCCGGAGAGTACAAGTTCAACGTCTCGAATGCAAGAACTCTTCCTTCTATTTGTCATCTCAAAACTGTTATCAACCCTATTATTGACTGCCCTAAATAAACGTACATTACTCTCTTAGAACTATTCTTATTTTTCAAAATATTCTTACCATTTTTTTTATGTAAGTGTAGTTGTGTATCTATCTAATTTGTCTTATGTTTTATGTAGATTTTTGAGCCAGATGGACGGAATTCACCCTTGGTGATTTAGTTATTCTAAGTTTTACATGTAATTTTCTACTTGGTTGAATTTGAGAATCAATAATGAAATCAGCTACATATTTCTATTCCTAACGGCAAAAGAAATAATTATGCATGGTTATCAGAATTTTCAAGAATAATGATCATTTCAACTAAACCAAAAATGCACTGGATAGAAAGGGAATCACCATCTCATGCCAACAAACAGAAAGTCAAAAATCTAAATTTATCTTCATAAAACAAAACTACTTTTTATTTATGTTTTTATATGTAACCAAATAAAAATACATTAAGAAAATAAACTTAAACAAAGAAAGAATATACATTGCATAAGATTCAAATAATAAAAACTTAAACATATACAAATTTATATATTTTTGCCTATTCTTTATGGGTCCAATTATTCCCTTGAAGAAATAATACATATAATTTAAAACTAATTAGGATATATAAGATAAAATAAAATAAATGGAGTGAAATTATCTACAAATCAAAATATTAAGATAGGAGTGTTAATTTTTTTCATATTTCTTTTATTACAATAGGGATCGGAATTCTTAAGGCAGAATGGTATTGCCGCTAAAAAGAAACCTTATGAAATAGTTTGTAAACTTAATTATTTTCAAAATTAAAATTATAGTATTCCATATTTTAAGATTGATTTTGTTTTTTTATTGGCTTTCCAAATAAACTTAGTAAATGCATAGAAAAAAATGCATAAGTAATTATATATATATATTTTGTTACGAACGAATCATACAGAGAACGAATAATACAAAGAATCAGAGAGAGTTAAGAGAGATATTTTTATTACTTATGGGTCACCTTACAACATACCATATATGTCCTATTTATAGGACTAAAAACAAAAAGTAATAAATATAGAATACGAAATGAAAGGTCTTTATTAATGATGAAATATGAAAGATCAAAGATCATACATAATGACATTCATTTATTATTATATTTGTAATACTCCCCTTGATGCAATTTGCACACTCCCTCAATAAAACCCTTATCAGGAAAATCTAGTGGAATAAAATCATGGTGAACGAAAAAAGAGTGCAATACTTATGCTTAGTGGGATTATACTCCCCCTCTTTGTAACATCATTTTATACTCTTGAATCAACGCATGCCAATTTTATATACTAGCTTTTTAAAGGTCATAGTAGGCAATGCCTTTGTAAATAGATCTGATGAACGAATTTGATGAACATCAATATCATCTTTCTTCTAAAGATCATGAATGAAAAAGAATTTTGGTGATATGTGTTTTGTTCTATCGCCTTTAATATATCCTTCCTTCAATTGTGCAATACAAGAATCATTATCCTCGTATAAAATTGTTGGAGAATTCTTATTTATTGATAAACTACATGATTCTCGAATGTGATGCATAATTGATCTCAACCACACACATTCTCGACTTGCTTCATGAATAGTTATGATCTCTTAATGATTTGTAAATGTAGCAATATTTGTTTGCTTCATGGATCTCCATGATATAACTGTACCACCATATGTGAATACGTAACCTGTTCAAGACCTACCATATGAGGATTAGATAAATATTTTGCATCTGCGTACCCAATTAATTCAGCTTCACATACATATGGATAATATAATCACATGTCCATAGTTCCTTGAAGGTACCGAAAAATATGTTTAACTCCATTTCAATGACTCTTTGTCGGTGAAGAACTATATCTCGCTAGTAAATTTACTACAAATGATATATCGGGTCTAGTATGACTAGCTAGATACATTAACGCTCCAATAGCACTGATATATGGTACTTTAAGACCAATTAATTCTTCATCACTCATACGAGGTCGAAATGGATCTTTATTTACATCAAGTGATCTCACGATCATTGGACTACTCAAGGGATGTGCTTTATTCATAAAAAATATTTTTAGTACTTTTGATGTATAAGAAGATTGATGGACAAAAATTTCATTCTCTAAATGATCAAGTTTCAATCCAATACATAACTTTGTTTTCCCGAGATCTTTCATCTCAAATTCTTTCTTGAGATAATCAATTTTTTCAGATAGTTCATGTGTTGTTCAAATAATATTCAGATCGTCCACATAAATTGGAATTATTATAAATTATGATCCAGATCTCTTGATAAACACACATGAACATATTGGATCATTTTAAAATTCATTCTTTAACAAATATTCACTAAGACGTTTATACCACATACGTCCAGATTGTTTCAATCCATATAGAGATCTACATAATTTAACCGAGTAAAGGTCTTGACGATCTAAACTACATGCTTTAGGCATTTTAAATCCTTATGGGAGTTTCGTGTAAATGTTGTTCTCAAGGGAGCCATATAAATATATTGTAACAACATCCATTAATCTCATCTACAACTTCTCGTGTATTGATAAACTTATCAAATATCTAAATGTTGTTGCATCCACCACAGGAGAATATGTCTCCTCATAATCCATATCAGGTCTTTGTGAGAATCCCTAGGCTACAAGTCGTGCCTTATATCTGACAATTTCATTTTTTTCATTTCTTTTTCTTATAAATACTCATTTATAACCTATAGGTTTAATACCTTCGTGGGTACGTATGACAGGTCCAAAAACTTTGTATTTTGCAAGCGATTTAAATTCAACTTCAATCGCATATTTCCATTTTGGTCAATTGTTTTTCTATTTGCATTCTTCTACATACTTTGGTTCAAGATCCTCATCTTTATTAACAATATCACATGATATAGCATATGAACATTTTTCATCAATGTTATTTTCATCTCGATTCCATCTTTTTCTAGTCAAAACATAATTTATAGAGATCTCTTCATTTTCAGGTACCTGTGATTTCTCCAGAATCATTTTTTTGATGACTGGGTACTCTTTTAGAGTAATTGTTTCCTCAATTTGAGCTTCTTTTCTTTTTCGATTATTTTTATCTTTGAAACCGACTAGTCTACCACACTTAACTTGCATTTTAGGCTCGTTAGCAGTAATGGGTTGTCCTTCAGGAACATTAATCCTAATTAGAGCATTTGCAGTTGAAATATAGGACTTTTTAACTTTTTTAGGGTAAGTAAAAGCATTTAAAAATTGATTTGCTAAATTTTGCAATTGAATAATTTTCTGATCTTCAAGTTAGATTGCATTGTACAAGAATCATAATGAGCTAATGATAACTCACACCATATTATTTCCTTTTCCAACTGCTTATTTTCCCCTTTTAATGTTGGAAATATCATTTTATCAAAATGACAATCGGTAAATCGTGTCATGAATAAATCACCCGTCAATGGATCAAGATATTTAATTATAGACGGTGATTTATATCCAACATATATCCTCAATCTCCTTTGAGGTCCCATCTTTGTGCGTTGTGGTGAAACAATTGGCACATATACTGTACATCCAAAAATTCTTATATGGGAATTATTTGTTTCCTGACCATAAACCATTTTTAAAGGGGATACCTCATTATAATTGTGGGTCTGATACGAATTAATGTTGCGCATGTAAAATAACATGTCCCCAAGCTTGTATTGGAAGTTTCGTTCATAAGAAATGGTCTTGCAATTAATAGAAGACGTTTTATCAATGACTCTACAAGGCCATTTTGTGTGTGAACATGTTCTACTGGATGTTCAATACTTATCCAATTGACATACAATAATTATTAAAAACTTGGGAAGTGAATTCTCTAGCATTATCAAGACGAATATATTAATTAAATAGTCTAGGAAGTGAGCTCGTAATTTGATAATTTGAGAAAGCAATCTTGCAAATGCTTGATTACGAGTTGATAATAAACACACATGTGACCATCTTTTTGATGCGTCAGTTAATATCATAAAATATTTGAATGGTCCACAATGTGGGTGGATAGGCCCACGTATATCACCTTGTATTCTTTCAAGAAATTTTAAGGGGTCAACCCTGATTTTAGATACTGATGGTCTTATTATTAACTTCCCTTGTGAACAAGAAGAACAAGAAAATTCATTGGGTAGAAAAATCTTTTAGTTTTTTAGTGAATGCCCATATGAATGATTAATTATTCTTCACATCATAATAGTTCCAGGATGTCCCAATTTATCATGCCATGTAATAAAATTATTTTGATTGGCAAACTTCTGATTTGTAACCACATGTACTTTGCCAACACTTATGTTTGTGAGATATAATCTAGAAGAAACTACAGATAGTTTTATAAGAAACATTTTTGAACTACCTGATATTATATTCACGCATGTCTCATTCATCACCAAAGAGGTAAAACATCTCTTGCTTTTCAAAATAGTTTGTGTTGATGCAATGTCTATGAGACAACTACATTTTTCATTGATCAAGTATTTTCTTCCATGAATCTTCATTTCTATCTCAAATTTCCCACCTCATTTGTGAAAGTCAAATCGGTCAAGGTTGACAAAATGTATCTTAGAAAACCTTTCAAACTAATTTATTTTATCTTAAATTTCATGTCCCTCACGAAATTGGAGTTCACGGCTCTTAACATTACCAGAAAGAATTGCCTTTCATGGATTCTAAATATTGAAATTCATCTTGCTGCCAATGGTCTTGGAAATACTATCAAAGATAAAAATACCACATCCGACCAAGATAAGGCCAAAGCAATGACTTTCTTCGTCTTCATCTATACAAAGGTTTAAAAATTGAGTATCTCACTGTGAAATATCCATTGGTCCTATGTAACAATCTGAAAGAAAGATACGATCATTAGATAACGATCATTCTTCCAAAGCTCAATTTGAATGACTTCATTTACGTCTTCAAGATTTTTAAATCGGCGAGTGAATATAATTCGGCGTTATTTCGGATTACTTCTAAACTAAAACTACGTGGAGAAGTTATCCTGATGGAGATATGTTAGAGAAAACATTATTAACTTTACATGCATCGAATGTGCTCCTACAGTAGTAGTATCGTGCAAAACGATTTGATAACTATTCTGGATTGATATTATGTCTATTATTGGTCGAACAGAATAATGAGTTTTTGAAGAAAAGTCATGAAGCCCGTCCAACAGGATCGACTTCATTCCCCTAAAGTGAATGTGACATCATATAATTAAAGAGGCAAACATCGTGGTCGTGGTCGCGGTTATTTTTCAAGTCATTCCCGCAGAAATAGACGTGGTCATTTGATAGGATCGGTAGCACCAATAAAGACGGGGGTCTGGCTATTGGTGACAACTTCGGATAAACGATTTGATAGAAATCCTATTGGGGATTTAAATCACTTTCTATTCTTCACAAACCCTTGCAAACTCTTAAACGATTCAAGTGCGAAAACGTTTTCTCAGGTTTGAAGCTAAGAACTAAAGAAGGAGAAGATGACAGAATATAAATGACACAGCAGTTTGTTTATGGATGTTCGGAGCAAACTTTCCTACGTCACCCTTCTTCCAACCACCGGAAGGATTCACTATACTTTTTTTCGAATCAAATACAGTTGCACGATTAGCTCACTATTGAATAGAACAGACTCTGTTCAACTTACAATATTGTTGGGTCAAATTATTTTGACTAAATGTTGAAATAATTTAACCATTGAGATTTTGATGATGAAACAATATTTCATGAGACTTGGCTTTAATGAGGATCATTAGACCGATTTTGGCAATTAGATGCATAGAATTAGACATACAGTTTAACTCATCGGAGTTAGACGTGTAGTCTAATGAATGCATAGAATTAGACGTATAGTCTAACTCATAGGAGTTAGATGTGTAGTCTAATGAATGCATAGAATTAGACGTACAGTCTAACTCATCGGAGTTAGATGTGTAGTCTAATGAATGCATAGAATTAGACGTACAGTCTAACTCATCGGAGTTAGACGTGTAGTCTAATGAATGCATAGAATTAGACGTACAGTCTAACTCATCGGATTAGACGTGTAGTCTAATGAATGCATAGAATTAGACATACAGTCTAACTCATCGGAGTTAGACGTGTAGTCTAATAGACTTGTAATTAGACGGATGGTCTAATAGATATTCGGAATTAGACGTACAATCTAACTCATCGGAGTTAGAAGTGTAGTCCAATATATTTGCAATTAGACGGATAGTCTAATATGTGCGGAATTAGACGTATAGTCTAACTCATTGTAGTTAGACGTGTAGTCTAATGAATGCATAGAATTAAACGTGTAGTTTGAGGTAGAACCGGAATTAGACGTGTAGTCTAACTCAGTGGAGTTAGACGTACAATCTAATGGTTATTGGATAATTAGACGTGTAGTCTAATTAGTGAAAGTTAGACGTGAGTGTAACTCCTTCAGACAAGTCTGAGGTAGAACCGGAATTAGACGTGTAGTCTAACTCAGTGGAGTTAAACGTACAGTCTAAGGGTTATTTGATAATTAGACGTGTAGTCTAATTAGTGAAAGTTAGACGTGAGTCTAACTCCTTCAGACAAGTCTGAGGTAGAACCGGAATTAGACGTGTAGTCTAACTCAGTGGAGTTAGACGTACAGTCTAATGGTTATTAGATAATTAGACGTGTAGTCTAATTAGTGAAAGTTAGACGTGAGTTTAACTCCTTCAGACAAGTCTGAGGTAGAACCGGAATTAGACGTGTAGTTTAACTCAGTAGAGTTAGACGTACAGTCTAATAGTTATTGGATAATTAGACGTGTAGTCTAATTAGTGAAAGTTAGACGTGAGTCTAACTCCTTTAGACAAGTCTGAGGTAGAACCGGAATTAGACGTGCAATTTAACTTAGTGGAGTTAGACGTGCAGTCTAATGGTTATTGTAATTAGACGTGTTGTCTAATTCTTTTAAACTAGGCGGTCTAATAGACTCGGTTATTAGAATGAGATGTTTAATTTCATTAGACTGATTTTCACAATCCGTCTAACTGAAATACGTTTAATGCTCAGTTTAAGCAGTATGCTTGAATCTAGCATTCACCTACCCACGTGCTATAGTTGTACCCTACTTCTACTCCACTTTCTAGTGAATATTAGTACAACAGCTATATGCAACCAACCAAGGAATGCCATGTAAGATAATTTCCTCACATTACTTATTTTGCAGGTACATCCCTGATGGAATATTCGGCGCACTACCAGTGGTGTGCGACCACGATCCTTGTGCTCAGAACTTGTTGTGTACAATGGAGACTTTCCAATGGAAGAGTCCCACGTATCATTCTTAAAGATTCGACCGTTAGCTCCTGCTCAGTATTTAACAAATCTCAAGGACAACGGACAATCGGCCTTACAAATTTATCCGAACACAACGAACAAGCAATCTGATTTTGCAGAGAGAGAAACTACCCAATCATCTTGCTTACTGAATTCAAGCCTTTGAATATTCATACTGTGAAGTTGCTTTCTAATTGTACTATGTATGAATCAAGAGAGAGCTAGAATCAAAACACCTTTAACTGAGTGATATTCTTCATCTTGTAATTGAACAGAAAGTGTTATGTTCAATAGTGAGCTAAGTGTGTGTAAATTGTATTTGATTCAAATCATATTATTGTGAATCCTTTAGGTGGTTGGAAGAATGGATGACGTAGGAGGGTTTCTCCGAACATCCATAAACAAACTGCTGTGTTCTTCATTTCTGTCATCTTTTCATATTTCATCTTGTGCTTCAAACCCAAGTAAACAATTCCGCCTTTAATCTTTTTCAAGTGTTTACGAGAGTTTGCGTAGAATAGAAAGCGAATTAAATTCCTAACATGATTTCTTTCAACCCGTTTTTCATAAGCCTTCATCCTTAGCCAGACCCCCGTCTCTATCGATAAAGTCGATCCTATCAATTGGTCTCAGAGCCTTGTTTCTATTCTCAAGCATCAAGAACCTGAAGCATGTCTATCATCAATGAAATCCATATTCTGTCAATGGACAACTGCGAGTATTCGATGATGAGGATGCAAGCTCACTTGGTTGCTCTTGACTGTGATATGTGGAGCGTCATTACTGATGGTCCCATAAAGATTTCGAAGCCAAGAAGTGAGTGCACTACTGAAGACAAGATGACCAACAACCTGGATAATGTGGCTAGGAATATTCTGTACCAGTCGATCAACATGAATGTATTCTATGAAATCAAGTTTTGTTCCTCTGCTAAAGAGATGTGGGATAAGCTCAATCAGATCTACGGTACAAATACTCAAGCTAAGAAGAACTAGAAAGCATTCATATGCAATGAGAACAAATCCAGATGGGCTGACAGTGATTTAGAGGAGTCTCCTGCTGAAAAAGAGAACGAACCTTTAACTTGTCTGATGGCAGATGACCAATCTAAGATAAATGATATCTCTGCACCAGAATTTACAAACGAGGAGTTAACTAATGCACTCAATGAAATGTCCATTGAGTACAAGAAGTTAACTGACTCCTTTTATGAAATGAAAGTCAAATATGAATCAACTGTTCTTTCCTCCAACAAAGGATCTAAATCAAACATTTTTTATGAAAACTTAACAGAGATCTCATCTGAGAATGAGATGCTCAAGGAACAGATTCAGACTCTCTTATCTGAAAACAAGAGATTAAACTATGTAGTCAGTGCATGGACAAGGTCTGGAGATACTGTCAAATATCAGATCAGCATGTTGAAACCTGCTAGATCTAGATCCGGTTTAGGATTTGATAGCAATGACCCTAATCTGTCCTGCAAAAGTCAAATCCTTCAACTGACAAGTTTAAGCCTATAAACTTTGTCAAAGGGAGTATGACTGACATTGAATCTGATCCTATTCATGAAGAAGTTGCTTTAAAAAATGAAATAGTTTATGTTCCGCCGACTATTAGTTGGCTTAAGAATAAGCTAGAAGCAGCTAACAAGTCTGGAAATCAAAAACTTGACTCTAAGTCAAGGAATGTTAAAAGAAAGCCTTCTTCAAAAGCTAAAGGATCAGTGGCTAGTAGAAAGTCGTCTGCTAAGTCAAAAACATACGCATTAATCACGACACAAAATGGGAAATCCATCAGAATAACTCAAATATGGATTCCTAAGGGACTGATAGACCGAGGACCCAATTGAAGGTGGGTACCAAATGATTGTAAATATCTATTTATGTAGGTACAAATAAACGAATGATTGGAGAAATCTATATGGTATCTTGATAGCGGATGTTCCAGGCATATGACAGGAAACAGACGACTTCTCACTGATATATCAGATTTCTCTGAACCTAAGATCACGTTTAGTGACAACAAGAAGGGTAAGACCATAGGTAAGGGTAAGATTATCCATGGTAATCTAACTATTAAGGATGTGCTACTTGTTGACAATATGTGCTATAATTTAATCAGCATTAGTCAATTATGTGATAATGGTCTATCAGTAGATTTTCAAACTCATGTATGTCTAGTTAAAGCCAAGATGGAAACATTTTATTGACTGGAAGTGGAGTAGGAAACTCATATAAAATGAATTGGTAAAAAGAGTCTTCTGATCCTATGGGCATGATTGCCAAGAATGACCAGAAATGGTTATAGCATAAACGTTTGAACCATTTGAATTTTAAAACTATCAACAACATTTGTTCAAACAATTTAGTTATTGGTTTGCCCAAACTTCAGTTTTCAAAGGACAAGATATGCACTGCTTGGCAGTTAGGCAAACAGGGTAGATCATCGTTCAAAAGCAAAGGGAAATCACAATCCAGCCGTATCCTAGAACTTTTACATATGGATCTGTTTGGTCCAATTCATGTAAAGAGTATTGGAGGAATGAGATTTGCCTTAATTGTTATTGATGATTTCTCTCGTTTTACATGGGTTGTATTTTTACCATCAAAAGATAAAACTATTGAAAATTTGATTAGGATATTTAAAGGAATTCAGAATCAGAAATCTTTGAATATCATGTGCATTAGAAGTGATCAGGGAACTGAGTTCACTAACAAATACCTATCATCTTATCTCGAGGAGACTGGAATTAGGCATCAGTTGTCTAGTGCCAGAACTCCACAGCAAAACGACATTGCTGAGAGAAGAGTGAGAAATCTGAAGGAAGCAGCGAGATCTATGCTTGCTGAATCAAATATACCTCAGAGGTTCTGGGCGGAAGCCATTAGTATTGCCTGCTATACACAAACCCGGTCAATAATTAACAAACGTTTTGATAAAACTCCCTATGAGCTGTATTATAGGAGAATTCCCACAGTTACTTATTTTAAGATATTCGGGTGTAAATGTTTTATCCATAACAATGGAAAGGTTTATTTGACCGCTTTTGATGCTAAAGCAGATGAGGGATTCATGTTGGGATACTCATCAGTAAACAAGGCTTACAGAGTATACAACAAAAGAACACAGACCGTTGAAGAATCCCTCCATGTAGTTTTTGATGAGCCTTTTGAGATCAAATCTAATGAACCCATTGATCTTGCTGATAGACTAAAAGTGACTAGTCTTGAGTCTGTAAGTGAAGAAGAAGAAACTTTGGATAAGCGGATGGCTCTATCTGATCCAGGGGCTGATCCTGTTGTAGTTCAACCAGATGTTCAAACTCTTGTTCAACAAGAAGTTGAGAGTTTGGATGTTGCGGTGTCACTAGTTCAGATGACCAACCCCCTTGGATCCAACTTCAGATGGAACAAAAATCATCCACTAGAACTGATAATCGGAAATCCTTTTTCTCCTCGAAGGACAAGACGTCAACTGATGGATGAAATGGCCAACTCTGCATTTATTTCTCAAATTGAACCCAAGAAAATTTGTGAAGTTATAGTTGATCCAGATTGGATCAATGCTATGCAGGAGGAGTTAAACCAATTTGCTAGAAATAAAATGTGGTATCTTACTCCTAGACCAACTGACAAGTCAATCATAGGAACAAGATGGGTCATTATGAATAAGCTTAGTGAAGATGGTTTAGTCGTTTAGTCATTAGAAACAAAGCTCGTTTAGTTGCTCAAGGATACAGACAAGAGGAAAGTATTGATTTTGATGAGTCTTTTACACCAGTTGCAAGACTAGAGGCAATCAAAATTTTCCTAGAATATGCACCATTTAATAATTTTAAAGTATTTCAAATGGATGTGAAAAGTGCATTTTTAAATGGGAAAATAAGTGAAGAAGTTTATGTAGAGAAACCCTCTGGTTTTGTAGATCATGTTTTGCCAAATCATGTTTATAGGTTTGACAAAACATTGTATGGTCTGAAACAAGCTCCTAGAGTTTGGTACGACACTTTAACCAATTTCTTGTTTGATCATGACTTTGTTGTTGGAACAGTGGATAAAACTCTGTTTAGATTTACTAAAGATTCTCACATTCTACTGGTTCAGATATATGTTGATGACATTATCTTTAGTTCTACTAATCCCAAATTGTGTGAGAAATTTGCTAAGCTGATGCATGACAAGTTTGAAATGAGCATGATGGGGGAATTGACATTCTTCCTTGGGTTTCAAGTCCATCAGCTAGAAAATGGAACTCTTATCAATCAGGTCAAATACACCAAAGAACTGCTTAAGAAGTTTGACTTGGAGAACTGTTCTGCAGCAGCTACTCCAATGAGCTCTTCGATTAAATTGGATAAAGATGAAGGTGGCCAAAGTGTCGATGTAACAGCATACAGAGGACTCATCGGATCTCTGCTGTATGTAATTGCTAGCAGGCCAAACATTCAATTTGCTGTTGGTGTTTGTGGCAGATTTTAGGCTAATCCTAAACTTTCTCATTTCACTGCTGCTAAACGTATTCTTAAATATTTAAGGTAACTCAAAATGTGGGACTGTGGTATCCGAAGGATTCCAGTTTCAATTTAACCAGTTTCTCATATGCAGATTATGTAGGGTGAAAATCGATAGAAAAAGCACAAGTGGAACTTGCCAGTTCCTTGGAGATCGTCTAATCACATGGTTCAGCAATAAACAGACGTTGGTCGCCACGTCTACAGCTGAAGCAGAGTATCTTGTAGCTGGAAGTTGTTGCTCTCAAATTCTGTGGATTCAACAACATCTCAGAGACTATGGGATTGAGGCTGATGAATCTCCAATTTTTCTGCGACAACACAAGTGCTATCGTAATCACTTACAATCCAGTTATGCATTCTCGGACAAAACATATTGAAATCAGGCATCATTTCATCCGAGAACACGTCAATCAGAAGTAGATTCGTCTTGAACATGTTTCTACATATCAACAAATTGCAGACATCTTCACGAAACCCCTACCGAAAGCTAAGTTTTCTCACTTTAGAAACATGTTAAGTCTTGTTGATCTTTATTGAAGTGATTACGTGCATAAATTAAGGGGGAATGTATTGTTCAAAACGCAACTGAACAGACATGAAAGACAGAGGTCTTTATTTGTCCTAATGATTCAGAATTTGAGAAACACAGCTACTTAGATGCACGTCTACTTTAGCAGTTTCATCTTCATCTGAAATTATCCTCTTGGTTATTCTAACCTGCATGGTTAGACGGATGCGTCTAATAGACGGACACGTCTAATAGACGTTAGACGTTTTTACGTCATGAGCAAGAGGATGCTCATATCTAACCAGACACGTGTGTCTCACATGTTGTTATTGCATAATTAGACGTATACGTCTAATAGACTGATTCTCAAAAGGAAGTTGAAAATGTGAAAAGGAGAATAGACGTATAACTACTGTTGTAATTAGACTCTTCATCTTCTGGCTAGTTGGACAGCTGTCTTTTGCTGGTTTCTGATCAAGTTTATTTTCCTGCCGAAAATCAAATTAGTCATTCCTCAAAAGAATTGAAGACACGTGTCTCTCAATATACAAAGAATGACTAATATTTCTGACAACTTTTGCTTGTACACATAGTATTAAATATTTAGTTTCATGCTAACATTAAATGATACGTTTATTGGGAACAGACTCTTGGGTTCTTGACGGTAGGAGTAATCGTTAGAAAATTTCTACACATTAGGCATTGATATTTGTAGGGTTATTCATTCTAAAGATTAGAGCTCTTCGAAATCCCTCTCTAGAATTCGAATCGTTTAAACCCTTGTTCATCAAGTCGAATTGTCATCCTTCCGTCCAAAGTCGATTCAGGTGGATTTTAGATCCGTATCCACTCTACAATCTCCGGGAATGCATAGAATGTTTGAGTCTTTAAAATCTTCTGGGCTGAGAAAATTCCTCATCCCTCATGAAATCTATCATGAACAGTTAGTTCATGAATTTTTCGCAACCGCTGGGTTCTATCAAGATAAAGTTATTGCTGGGGTCGTAATGGGCCAGATGATCTCCATCATAGAAGAGTCTTTTGGTGCGTTTTTCCAACCTCTAAAAGTAGGTATTGATGATTTCTCAACCACTCCTCATGATCTAATGATTACAATGATGAGAGTCTTTTCTGATTCTCCTCAAGTAGACATTCATGGAAAGAAAAACCTCCTGAAGGTTGAATTTGCTCTGTTAAGCGATATCATCTCGAAATCTCTTCTATCCAAAGAGTCTTCTTACAAGTATTGTACGAAAGTCTTTTAGATAATGGTGGCTATCACTAGGGGTGTTCCTATCAACTGGACAAGCTTCCTCTTTGGAAATCTTGTTAGAATGGTTGTTGCTCGGAAGACTATCTTTGGTTTTGACAGTCCTCTTAGCTCTCTTTTATGCTTCCTTCTTAATGAACCCGGTAAGAGTTTTCCCCTTCCTTCTAAAATCCTGAACTACCAGAAGGTTGTAGATTACATTCAAAGGGTGGAGACGCTCAAGTCTAAGAAAAAGAAAAGAGAAGACTCCAACTCCCCTCTAACCGCAGTCTTAGAGATCTCTTAGGTTGAAGTCTATCATTTCTAGAGTAAAGTCTAGGAAGAAGAAGAAGAATAGAATTTAAATGTCTTTGTGAAATTTCTTTTGGATATTTTGATAATGTTTTTGGGGTAAACTTATCTTGATCACTATGAACAATGTTTTGTGTGTTTCTTCTGAAAACACTCATTTGTAATTCATCTGATTATGATGTCTTGAATGTTTTACTTGCATGCAAACAGGTTTTAGTTTATTTATATGATGAATGCATGTGTTGGTATATATATATATATATATATATATATATATATATATATGCAAGTTTTCAATTTCTACATCAAAAAGGGGGAAATTGTTG
The DNA here is from genome assembly GCF_907164915.1 of Impatiens glandulifera. NCBI lineage: Eukaryota > Viridiplantae > Streptophyta > Magnoliopsida > Ericales > Balsaminaceae > Impatiens > Impatiens glandulifera. The sequence goes on from NW_025919163.1 coordinate 52,044, forward strand.
GGTTAAATTATTTTGACTAAGTGTTGAAATAATTTAACCATTGAGATTTTGATGATGAAATGACTTATGAGTTTTGATGCAGGTGTATTGAAACAATATTTCATGAGACTTGGCTCTAATGAGGATCATTAGACCGATTTTGGCAATTAGATGCATAGAATTAGACGTACAGTCTAATTCATCGGAGTTGGACGTGTAGTCTAATGAATGCATAGAATTAGACGTACAGTCTAACTCATCAGAGTTAGATGTGTAGTCTAATAAATGCATAGAATTAGACGTACAGTCTAACTCATCGGAGTTAGACGTGTAGTCTAATAGACTTGTAATTAGACGGATGGTCTAATAGATATACGGAATTAGACGTACAGTCTAACTCATCGGAGTTAGACATGTAGTCTAATATATTTGCAATTAGACGGATAGTCTAATATGTGCAGAATTAGACGTGCAGTCTAATTCAATAGAGTTAGACGTGTAGTCTAATAGAAAGTGAAAGTTAGACGTGAGTCTAACTCCTTCAGACAAGTCTGAGGTAGAACCGGAATTAGACGTGTAGTCTAACTCAGTGGAGTTAGACGTACAGTCTAATGGTTATTGGATAATTAGACGTGTAGTTTAATTAGTGAAAGTTAGACGTGAGTCTAACTCCTTCAGACAAGTCTGAGGTACAACCGAAATTAGACGTGTAGTCCAACTCAATGAAGTTAGACGTACAGTCTAATGGTTATTGGATAATTAGACGTGTAGTCTAATTAGTGAAAGTTAGACGTGAGTCTAACTCCTTCAGACAAGTCTGAGGTAGAACCGGAATTAGACGTCTAGTCTAACTTAGTGGAGTTAGACATACAGTCTAATAGTTATTGGATAATTAGACGAGTAGTCTAATTAGTGAAAGTTAGACGTGAGTCTAACTCCTTCAGATAAGTTTGAGGTAGAACCGGAATTAGACGTGTAGTCTAACTCAATTTAGTTAGACGTACAGTCTAATAGTTATTGGATAATTAGACGTGTAGTCTAATTAGTGAAAGTTAGACGTGAGTCTAACTCCTTCAGACAAGTCTGAGGTAGAACCGGAATTAGACGTGCAGTCTAACTCAGTGGAGTTAGACGTGCAGTCTAATGGTTATTGTAATTAGACGTGTTGTCTAATTCTATTAGACCAGGCGGTCTAATAGACTCGGTTATTAGAATGAGATGTTTAATTTCATTAGACTGATTTTCACAATCCGTCTAACTGAAATACGTCTAATGCTCAGTTTAAGCAGTATGCTTGAATCTAGCATTCACCTACCCACGTACTATAGTTGTACCCTACTTCTGCTCCACTTTCTAGTGAAGATTAGTACAACAGCTATATGCAACCAACCAAGGAATGCCATGTAAGAGAATTTCCTCACATTACTTGTTTTGCAGGTACATCCCTAATGGAATATTCGGCGCACTACCAGTGGTGTACGGCCACGATCCTTGTGCTCAGAACCTGCTGTGTACAATGGAGGCTTTCCAATGGAAGAGTGTCACGTGTCATTCTTAAAGATTCGACCATTAGTTTATGCTCAGTATTTAACAAATCTCATGGACAACGGACAATCGGCCTTACGAATTTATCCGAACACAACGAACAAGCAATCTGATTTTGCAGAGAGAGAAACTACTCAATCATCTTGCTTACTGAATTCAAGCCTTTGAATATTCATACTGTGAAGTTAATTTCTGATTGTACTGTGTGTGAATTAAGAGAGAACTAGAATTAAAACACCTTTAACTGAGTGATATTCTTCATCTTGTAATTGAACAGAAAGTGTTATGTTCAATAGTGTGCTAAGTGTGTGTAAACTGTATTTGATTCGAATCATATTATAGTGAATCCTTCCAGTGGTTGGAAGAAGGGTGACATAGGAGAGTTTCTTCGAACATCCATAAACAAACTGTTGTGTTCTTCATTTATATCATCTTTTCATATTTCATCTTGTGCTTCAAACCCAAGTAAACAATTCCGCCTTGAATCCATTTCAAGTGTTTACGAGAGTTTGAGTAAAATAGAAAGCGAATTAAATCCCTAACAGGTTTTCTTTCAAAACGTTTTTCATAAACCTTCATCCTTAGCCAGACCCCTGTCTCTATCGATAAAGCCGATCCTATCAAATATATTGAAGAATATCACTCAGCTAGACAATACTTTGATTTTATCTCTCTCTTGATGTATACACAGTAAAGCAAGAAAGCAATTCGTTCGTTCGTGTATTAGCTTGTATGTTTGCGTGTGTGTGTTTCGTTCGATTCGGTGATTCATCTATTATCCTTGAGGATCTTTAAATAGAAAGCAGGTACCAACAATCGAATCTTCTATAATGACACGTGAAGAATACCCATTGGAGAGCCTCCATAGTACATAGGTAAAGCAGAGTCTAAGCACCATGATCTTGGCCGTACCAATCTGGTAGTGCGCCGAATATTCTTCTAGGATTTTCCTGCAAGAAACAAGTAGTACGAAAAATATTTGCTTACGTGACATTAGTTCATTTTTGTAACTGGTTGTCGTATTGATCTGCACGGAATAGTGGAGAAAGAGTAGCATACAACTAGTTGATCGTGGGTAGACGGATGCTAGCTTCAAGCAACTACTCAAAAATAGTATTAGACGTGCTTAAATTAGACTAACAAGTCTAATGAAGTTAGACGCCCCTGTCTAATAACAGGATCCATTAGACCACCTAGTCTAATGGAGTTAGATGACACGTCTAACTATGAATCCCTCTAGACATATCTGAAGGAGTTAGACTGCACATCTAACTCTCATCTATTAGACGACACGTCTAACTATGTTTCCCTTTGATAGGATCGGCGGCACCAATAGAGACAAGGGTTTGGCTATTGATGACGACTTCAGATAAACGATTTGATAAAAATCCTGTTAGGGATTTAAATCACTTTTTATTCTTCACAAACCCTTGCAAACTCTTGAACGATTCAAGTGCGGAAACGTTTGCTCAGGTTTGAAGCTAAGACCAAAGAAGGAGAAGATTACAGAATGTAAATGACACATCAGTTTTTTTATGGATGTTCGGAGCAAACTCTCCTACGTATCCTTCTTCCAACCACCAGAAGGATTCACTATACCTTAGAATCAACTACAGTTGCACGGCTAGCTCACTATTGAACAGAACAGACTCTGTTCAACTTACAGTATATTGAAGAATATCATTCAGCTAGAAATTATTTTGATTCTAACTCTCTCTTGATGTACACACAGTAAAGAAAGAAAGCAATTCGTGAGATTGTAAGTTCATCTTGTATGTTCGCGTATGTCTCTGGCTTGTTCACTCAAATTCTAGCAGTTCGTCCGTTGTCCTTGAGGATCTTTAAATAGAGAGTAGAAACCAACGGTCAAATCTTTTATAATGACACGTGGCAAAAACTCATTGGAAAACCTCCATAGTACATAGGTACAACAGACTCTGAGCACAAGGATCATGGCCGTACCAATCTGGTAATGCGTCGAATATTCTTCTAGGATTGTCCTGCAAGAAACAAGTAGTGGGAAGAATATATGCTTACGTGGCAATAATTAATTGGTTTCAACTGGCTGTCGTACTGATCTGCACAAAATAGTGGAGCATGAGTAGCATATAGTTAGTTGTGGGTAGACGGATGTTAGCTTCAAGCAACTACTTAAGCATAGAATTAGACGTTTTTCACTTAGACTGACAAGTCGGATGAAGTTAGAATCCCCCGTCTAATAGCAGGATCCATTAGACCACCTAGTCTAATGGAATTAGATTACACGTCTAATTACTGTTCCCTTCAAACTAATCTGAAGGAGTTAAACTGCACGTCTAACTTTCATCTGTTAGACTGCACGTCTAACTACGCTTCCCTTCAGACTAATCTAAAGGAGATAGACTGCACGTCTAACTACGCTTCCCTTCAGACTAATCTGAAGAAGTTAGATTGCATGTCTAACTCTCATCTGTTAGACTGCACGTCTAACTACGCCTGTTAAACTGTACGTTAACTATGCCTATTAGACTGCACGTCTAACTACGCCTATTAGACTGCACGTCTAACTACGCCTGATAGACTACACGTCTAACTACGCTTCCCTTCAGACTAATCTGAAAGAGTTAGACTGCACGTCTAACTCTCATCTGTTAAACTACACGTTTAACTACACCTGTTAGACTGCAAGTCTAACTACGTATCTTTTAGACTACACGTCTAACTACGTATTTATTACACTACACGTCTAACTACGTATCAGTTAGATTGCACGTCTAACTATGCATGTTAGACTACACGTCTAACTACGCTTCCCTTCAGACTAATCTGAAGGAGTTAGAATGCACGTCTAACTACGTCTGTTAGAATGCGTGTCTAACTACGCCTACTAGACTGCACGTCTAACTACGCCTATTAGACTGCAAGTCTAACTACGCTTGTTAGACTGCACGTCTAACTACATATCTATTAGACTACATATCTAACTATGTCTGTTAAATTGCACGTCTAACTACGTACCTGTTAGATTGCACGTCTAACTAAATGCGTTTAATAGCCTAAGTCTAATGAACCTCATTCAGACTTAGTCTAATTTAGCATGTTTTTAATACACCTGCACTAAACACAATTAGAGGCTTAGTTTAAGTTTTACACAAACTTATCATCAAAATTACGATAGTCAAAGTAATTTGACCCTTAGTCAAAATAGTTTAACCCAACACCCTTCAGACTAATCTGAAGAAATTAGACTACATGTCTAACTCTCATCTGTTTGAAGGCACGTCTAACTACGCCTGTTAGACTGCACGTCTAACTACGCATCTGTTAGACTACACGTCTAACTATGTATCTGTTATACTGCACGTCTAACTATGTTTCCCTTCAGACTAATCTGAATGAGTTAGACTACACCACGTCTAACTTTCATCTTTTAGACGACACGTCTAACTACGCTTGTTAGACTGCACGTCTAACTACGTATCTGTTAGATTGTGCGTCTAACTACGCCTGTTAGACTGCACGTCCAACTACGCATCTATTAGACTGTACGTCTAACTGTGTATCTGTTTGACTGCACGTCTAACTACGCTTGTTAGACTACACGTCTAACTACGCATCTGTTAGACTGCACGTCTAACTGCGTATTTGTTAGACTGCACATCTAACTATGCCTGTTAGACTACACATCTAACTACGTATCTGTTAGACTACACGTCTAACTGTGTATTCATTAGAATGCACGTCTAACTACGCATGTTAGACTGCACGTCTAACTACGCATCTATTAGATTGCACGTTTAATTGCGTATTTGTTAGACTGAATGTCTAACTGTGTATCCGTTAGACTGCACTTCTAACTTAATGCGTCTAATAGCAAGTAAGTTTAATGAACCTCATTCAGACTTAGTCTAATTTAGCAAGTTTTCGATACACCTACACCAAAAACAATTAAATGGCTTATTTTAAGTTTTACACATACTCATCATCAAAATTTCGATAGTCAAAGTGATTTGACCCTTAGTAAAAAAAAATTGACCCAACAATTTCCCCATTTTTGATGATGATGGTAAAACGTTGCGCAATTAAATAGATAAACATCCATCCAATAAAAGAAAGAGTCAAGTTCACCAACTTACAAAAATGAGTTCCAAAAACCACCATTCAGAAATCAAATTTAAAAACCAAGTTCACAAACCAACAAAATATAGTTTAGGAGAAAAGAGATTATTGATCTTCCCTTTTCACGAGTGGGTCGATTGGGTAGTAGAATCCTTGATTACTGAATTATTCACCATTTAGAAGGTTTTGAAAAGGAGGGAGAGAACGGCCACCACGACCACTTCCACAACTTCTACCACCACGATCACCTCCACCACTTCTACCACCACGATCACCGCTGCGACCTCCGCCTCTTTTGATTGGCCTATCGCTTTCATCACCAGTTTGTTTTCTCTTTGATCTGGTGCCTGTTGAAACACTACTGCCTCCTCTACTGTTGATGTCACCTCTAGAACTTCCTTCCCCCTTTTTAACATAATCATCGCCTTAGAAAATGAGGTTCTTCTCTTTATCAGTACCTTCTTGAGCATCTTCAGTGGCCTAAATTTGCCTTGCAAAGGAATCAGCTTGTTCCAATCGCTCAGCATCAACTTTTCTCATATGACCTTGAATCTCGATCATTTAATTTTGAATCAGACTCATTCCATCCATGACCTCATTTTGAAGTTCAATGGCGTTTTCCCTTTCACAGTCAAGCAAGTCAGATTGTCGCTTAAAGAAGTTCTTTTCAAATTTGGTGTAAGTCTTGTTGAGGGTATTGATCTCGTATGTTTTCCTTTTCAAGGTTTGCTCCATTTCATTATGAGTTTTAAGAAGAGAGGCAAATTCCTTCTTGTTTGACTTCTGAGTCTTCATAATCTTCATCATGTTGGATTTCATTTCAGCCACATTCTTCTTAAGGATACCCATCATTGTCGTCATTGAGTTCATAAGCTTTGCACCACCAACAGATGATCCTTCATTTCATGACATCTCTTGAGAATCTGCTGGAGCGGTCCGAATGGGACTGAAGTGAGTGTGAACCTGTAGGGACTGCTCTGGTTCATCCTTCTCTAAATCACTACTAGTCTTTCTCTCTTCTTCATCACCAAAAATATCTTCACATACCTTGTGAATCTTATCGGACGAACCGTCTGAATGATGAGGGAGGTTAACAATATCATCATGAACATTCACAATAGTGATGTCCGAAAATGGTCGAGGCTTGGGAGAACCGGGAATGAAACATTGAGACACGGGAATCTCTTCTAAAGATGCATCATTTTTATCTTGTTCCCCCTCAGATGAGGAACTCTTCTCTGATTCCTTTTCTTTTGAGGGTTCCCCCTTAGATCGAGCTTCATTAGGCTGACTGGCTTCAGTCTCCTTTTCTAGAGATGCCTTTGATTCGAGAATAGGGGACTCCAGAGCTTCTTCTTCTTGGGAATTAAGAGTTTGAACAGGTTCCAAATTGACTTCTTCTCCAATAATAGGATTGGATTGAACTGGTTCCACAATTTGCTCAATTCTGGGTTGAGCCATTAGACGTTTTTCTTCAGCTGAAAGACTTCCCAATTCTATAAGAAGAGCAACATCTTGCTCATCTTCCAGAAATGCACAATCACGATCATCGGACAGATCCATAAGTTCATCTTCATCTGAGGAATTTCCAAAAGGACTAATCCCAGAGCAATTTTCTCCATGAACGTACCTGAGAACGGTAGAAATTTAGTCTTGCATGATTTCATCTAGTCTTTTTAGAGCTTTCTCCTCTGCTTTAGCATTCTTCTCAAGGGGATTGAAATTGGCTCTTCTGGCTTGAAGGATCGGAAAGAGAGCTCGACCTCTCAAATTTTCTTCAACCAGCTCCTTTCTCTTAAGAGTTTCATATACTTTCGACGTCTTAGCCCATTTCAGGACTCTCTTTTCAACGTTGACCAGCTTCAACCATTGACTGTTTATACTTTTTCCCTTGATGACCTCATCATATCTAATAGACATTATGTTCAAGACCCAAGTATCAAAGATCTTGATCTTTTCAGCAGCTTTTACTTTGGCCTAATCCATCATAAGGTAAACAATGCAAGTCGCTTTAGAGACCTCCTCATTTGAGTCGGTAGCAATATCCTTGCCTTTTCCAATAACTTCAACAGGTTTTGGAGTGGGCCTTGGTTCCTCAAATGTTATACTGGCAATTTTTCTAGTGGCTCGCATAATCTCGTGAGCCGAAAGAGGTTTATCAAAGAGCCCAGGCGTGGGTTCTGACTAAACAATCTTTCTAGTCACTATGGACTCTACTTGAACAGGATTGGAAACAGGAGGCTCTTCAACTGGCACAGAAAGTGCTTTTTCAGATGCATCACCAGTAGCAAGGGTAAGGACAGCACCTTGCTCTGGTTCGAGAACAGTTGTAGCTTCAACAGCTACTGAGACGGTTTGACGGATATGAGATGGAATCCTGTCAAAGTTATCAATGTTTGGACCAACTGGTTAAACAGTTGGCCCGACAGCAGGTTCCTCAATAGGAACAGAAACAGATTTATCTTGTTCCAACACAGGAACATCAAACTTAGGCACTTCGGCCTGAGAAGGGGTTACCTTAGACGAAGCTTTCAAAGACAGGGACGCCTTGGGCGCCTTTGATTTTTCTCCTCTTGAAATGGAGGACTTAGTGGGTTTTCTTAACTGACTCGCGGTTGGAGACAAGAGAGACATTGGAAGAGAAGCAAGTTTGACGAGACCTTGCTTAACTCTAGAATCGACTATTCAAAGTCCTTCTTCGAAGAACTTATTTGACTAGTAGAACTAGTCTCTGATTCATTGACGGTTCTCGTTCTTTTAGCTCCTGTCGACAAGATAGATGTCGCCGGTTGTTTGGAACGAGTAATAGATCTTCCACCTGCTTGTTGGCTTGATGCTCCAGATAACGATTCCTTGTTGTTCTTCATTCGGACAAGGATGTTGGCAATAGTGAAGACATTATACACCCGGATAGAATTTATAGGCTCAGAATCCCCCATGGGGACTCTTAAGTGTTCCAACAGACGACTAAGTTAAGCAGCAAAGCTCACACTTTCTTTGTTCTTGGGGTCAATCATCGCGCACAGGTTCATGTACAATGTTGAGGCCTAGTTGACCTAAATCCCTTTGGAGATGGCTGTCATATAGTCAAAACGGTCTTGACTATAGATATGAAAAGATTCTGCCTTCCCTTGAAGAGATTTAGCAACTACATCATTCAACAAAATAAAGTGGGGTTTAAGAGCCTTCTTACTTCCGTTTAATCGGATCTCCGAACCGTCGGCTGAGAAAACCGTCTTCATTTCTACCGTGACTTCAGATGGCAAAGATAGATTGAACATATGGCCCTCTGATGGAAGTTCGAAGAACTCCGCATAAGATGCTTCGTTGAAAGAGATTTATGTGTCATTCATCGTTACAGAAATGGAATCGCTGACCATAGTCGCAGATTTGATGAACTCTCGGATCTCCTTCTCATAAAATATGAACGGCCCGCCGAGATACTTCCCGAGACCGGAATATTCAAGGGATCTGAACATATCGACCACATCTTGTTGATCGAACGTATAAACGGAAGGAAAGTCTACCTGCAAAGTACAATGTCAAGGTGTGATTCTCTTGTTGCCCATTTTGAAAGAATACGAACAGTCACAAGATGAACAAGGGTTTCTTAGAAATAAAATCGAAGAAATCTAGGGTTCCTAAGAGATTTGAGAGAGAAAAAGCTTTTTAAATCTCATGCAGAATGTCCTTATATAGACTCGCAAGAGTCGCATGGGTTAAACGTCATATTTTCCTAGGGGTAGGACCCGTTCATTAATATTAGACGTCCTTTTCAAACAGTTATCATTAATTTTAGGGGTATATTAGTCATTTTCTCTTAACTTGAAATACATGTGTCTTCATGTTATTCAGAGATGACTATGTTTATGTTTGAGTAGGAAAATTAGATATCACAGCACGTGGGACAGCTGTCCTTGATCAATCTAATACACACGTAGTTAGACATTTTTCTTACTTCTCCAATCTATGAAAACTAAACGTCTATTAGACGCATTGGTCTATTAGACGCAAGCGTCTTATCATGTGTCTCATAAACGTCTAACATCTATTAGATGTAGACGTCTAATTACGCATGGACAACACGTATTAGACGAGTGTTTGGTTAGACGTGAGCATCCAATTGCTCTTGTCTTATAAACGTTTAACGTCTATTAGACGTATACGTCTAACCGTGCAAGTTATTAACCAAGACACATACACTTAGATGCATAGAGTGTAAGTAAAATTACATCTAAGTACATGCCTTTTCTTTTAGACGACCTCGTCTAATAGACCGATTAAAGCATTTTGTCTGTGTGTATCTTTATTTTCATAATAAAAAAATTCTCTCATTTTATGCATGTACAAAATGAATGAATAAGTATTTTGAGGTCCTCAAGACCAAAAATATTTTTAAAACATAAAAGACTTAGTCCTCTGGAATGGCAAAGGCCATTGTTGATCTCTTAAAATGTATACTCATAGGAGTATGCTCCATGCTTCCTTCCTGCAGCTTTCATGTATCACCTACAAAAGAAAATATTTAGAAACTTTGGTACCCACATTCAATTAGGACCTTGTTCAATTAGTCCCTTAGGAATCCATATTTGAGTTATTCTAATGGATTTCCCATTTTGTGTTGTGATTAATGCGTATGATTTTGACTTAGCAGATGCCTTCCTGCTAGCCACTAATCCCTTAGTTTTTGAAGATGATTTTATTTTAAAACTCCTTGATTTTGAGTCAGGTTTTAGATTGCCAAACTTGCTGGCTGCGTCTAACTTATTTTTTAGTCAGTTAATAGTCGGCGGAATATAAGTTATTTCATTCTTTAAAGCTACCTCTTCATGAATTGGATCAGATTCAATGTCATTCATACTCTCTTTGACAAAACTTATTGGCTTAAGCTTGTCAGTTACTGAGTTCGACTTTTTGTAGGACTGGTTTGAGTCATTGCCATCAAATCCTAAACCGGATCTTGATCCATCCAATTTCAACAGACTATTCTGATATTTGACAGCTTCTCCAGACCTTGTCTACACACTAATAACATAGTTTAACCTTTTGTTTTCAGAAGAAAGAGTTTGAATCTGTTCCTTGAGCATTTCATTCTCGGATGAGATCTCTACTACTTTCTTTTCAAAAACATTTGATTCTTGAGTTTGAGACAAAACCGGTTGAGACACTTTAGATGAAGATTTTGTTTCATTTAGGGATTCTGCTATCTTTTTGTACTCTATGACCATGTCATCTAGTGCAGCTATCAGTTGTTCCCTTGAAAAAATTTCAGAGGAGAAGTCAAATAACTTAGTTTCCTGAGTTTATTCTTCTTCTCTTACCATGAAGCAAGTAACCTCGTCTTCATCACTGTCGCTGGATGAGAAGTAAGAATCACTATAGTTTCGTTTGTTCTTCCCATCCCCTACCACAAGAGCCTTTAGCTCTTTTTCTTCGTCATTTTTCTTCTCATCACGCTTCGGCTTCCGACATTCCGATTGGTAATGCCCTAAAATACTACAGTTATAACACTTAACATTAGCTTTGGATTTCTTATTATCATTAGAATTTGAAGAGTTTGAGTTAGAGTTGCTCTTCTTCATGAAGTCGCTAAACTTCTTCATGAAGAGAGACATAGCATCGCTGCTGAGTTGTCGATCTACTGTTTGCACATCAAGAGCGGCATGTGGTTCTATAGCAGTCACCAAGGATTTGGCAATGATAATGGATGTGGATTGATCTTCTTTAATCCTAGAGTTTAACTCTAACTCTTAGGCCTTGAGATCAGCAAACGGATCGAAGAGAGAGATCTTGTTGAGGTCTTTGGATTCCCTCATAGTCATCGTCTTTATGTCCTATTCCCTTGGAAGAGCACGCATGACCTTGATAGCAATCTCCATATTACTATAGATTTTGCCGAGAATGGATGGAGTGGAGATAACTTGGATGAACCTTGTGACAAACTCGTTCATCGTTTCTTTAGGACGCATTTTGAAACTGTCGAACTGTTGAGTGGCAACCATAATCTTGTTCTCCTTTGTTTGCTCATTTCCCTCACACAGTTGGATACGTTTGTCCCAGATCTCCTTGGCAGTATCAAACTCAATGATGTAGTTGAACATACTGTCATAAAGAGATCTATATAGATAATCTAATGCCATGTTGTTGAGGTTGTTTCTCCTCTTGTCTTCACTGGTCCATTCGGATTTTTCCTTGTCAATCTTGACGGGACCATCCGTGATAACACTCCACATGTCGTCATGAAGAGAAGAAAGATGAGCACGAACTCTCTTCTTCCACACAATATAGTTTTCTCTTGAGAATATGGGGATTGCGGTAGCACTAGCATCTTTGGTTATGGTAGACATTCTTAGTGAAAGCTTGAGAATAGAAATAGGGTTCTGATACCAATTGATAGGATCGGTAGCCTCAATAGAGACGGGGGTCTGGCTATTAATGACAACTTCGGATAAACGATTTGATAGAAATCATATTAGGGATTTAAATCACTTTCTATTCTTCATAGACCCTTACAAACTCTTCAACGATTCAAGTGCGGAAACGTTTGCTCGGGTTTGAAGCTAAGAACCAAAGAAGGAGAAGATGACAGATTGTAAATGACACAAAGAGTTGTTTATGGATGTTCGGAGCAAAACTCTCCTATGTCAACCCTTCTTCCAACCACCGGAAGGATTCACTATACTTTTCTTAGAATCAAATACAGTTGCACGGCTAGCTCACTGTTGAACAGAACAGATTCTGTTAAACTTACAATATATTGAAGAATATCACTTAGCTAGACAATACTTTGATTTTATCTCTCTCTTGATGTACACACAGTAAAGCAAGAAAGCAATTCGTTCGTTCGTTCGTTCGTGTATCAGCTTGTATGTTCGCGTGTGTGTGTTTCGTTCGATTCGGTGATTCATCTATTGTCTTGAGGATCTTTAAATAGAAAGCATGTATCAACGGTTGAATCTTTATAATAACACGTGGTGAATACCCATTGGAGAGCCTCCATAGTACACAGGTACAGCAGACTTTAAGCACCATGATCTTGGTTGTACTAATTTGGTAGTGCGCCGAATATTCTTCTAGGATTTTCCTGCAAGAAATAAGTAGTAGGAAGAATATTTGCTTATGTGGCATTAGTTCATTGGTTGTAACTGGCTGTCGTACTAATCTACACGGAATAGTGGAGTAGGAGTAGCATACAGCTAGTTGATCGTGGGTAGACAGATGCTAGTTTCAAGAAACTACTCAAGCATGGCATTAGACGTGCTTCAATTAGACTAACAAGTCTAATGAAGTTAGACGCCCCCGTCTAATAACAGGATCTATTAGACCACCTGGTCTAATGGAGTTAGACGACACGTCTAACTACGAATCCTTCAGACTAATCTAAAGGAGTTAGACTGCATGTCTAACTCTCATCTGTTAGACGGCACGTCTAACTACGTTTCTCTTTAGACTAATTTGAAGGAGTTATACTACATGTCTAACTCTCATCTGTTAGACGGCACGTCTAACTACGCTTGTTAGACTGCACGTCTAACTACGCATATGTTAGACTGCACGTCTAACTGCGTATCCGTTAGACAGCACGTCTAACTAAGTTTCCCTTTAGACTAATTTGAAGGAGTTAGACTACACGTCTAACTCTCATCTATTAGACGGCACGTCTAACTATGCCTATTAGACTGCACGTCTAACTATGCCTATTAGACTGCACGTCTAACTATGCCTATTAGACTGCACGTCTAACTACGCATCTGTTAGACTACACGTCTAACTGCGTATCCGTTAGACTACACGTCTAACTATGCCTATTAGACTACACGTCTAACTACGCATATGTTAGACTGCATGTCTAACTGCGTATCCGTTAGACTGCACGTCTAACTACGCCTGTTAGACTACATGTCTAACTATGCTTCTGTTAGACTGCACGTTTAACTGCGTATTTGTTAGACTGCACGTCTAACTACGCCTGTTAGATTACTCGTCTAACTACGTATCTGTTAGACTGTACGTCTAACTATGTATCTGTTAGACTGCACCTCTAACTACGCCTGTTAGACTTCACGTCTAACTACGCATCTGTTAGATTGCACGTCTAACTGTGCATATGTTAGATTGCACGTCTAACTTAATGCGTCTAATAGTAAGTAAGTCTAATGAACCTTATTCAGACTTAGTCTAATTTAGCATGTTTTCGATACACCTGCACCAAAAACAATTAGACGTCTTAGTTTAAGTTTTACACAAACTCATCATCAAAATTTAGATAGTCAAAGTGATTTGTCCCTTAGTCAAAATTATTTGAATTAACATCATTTTTCAGGTCATTCTCGCTGAAATGGCCGTGGAGGTGGTCATATGATAAAAGGGAAGAACAAGAGAGAGTCAAATGAGAGATTCTTATTACTTGTCAAATGGGCCACCTTATAACATACCATACATGTCTTATTTATAGAACTAAAGACAAAAAATAATATATGTAGAATAAATGAAAGATCTTTATTAATGGTGAAATATGAAAGACCAAAGGTCATACATAATGGTATCAATTTATTATCATATTTATAATATAATTAGATTAATAGAGACTCCTAGGAAAACATCAAGTTTTATAATCGGTATATAATATATATTATATATATATATATATAATATAATATATATTATATTTGTTGAGCTGAACTTGGCAAACCAAGCTCGGGGTGCTGTTTCAGACCATAAAGAGCACGACGTAGTTTACATACCTTCCCTGAAATGTCTGAACCCGGTGGTGGACTCGTATAAACCTACTCAGAAAGATCTCCATAAAGAAAAGCATTCATTACATCCAACTGGTGAAGAGACCATCGACGAGCAGCAGCAATAGCCAAAAGACAATGAAGAGAAGTCAAATGGGAAACGGGAGCAAAAGTCTCTTCATAGTCAATGCCATACTCCTATAAGAAACCCCTGGCCAAAAGACGAGCTTTGTAGTTCTCAATAGATTCATCAGAATTTGTTTTGATCTTGTAAATCCATTTGCAACTAATAAATTTCTTGTTAGGTGGTAGATCAACGATATCCCAAGTCCTAGTATTTTCAAGAGCCTATAGTTCCTCTAACATAGTCTCACGCCACAATGGATCACAATTTGCCTCACGAAAGGTCTTGGGCTCATGGTTAGCTAGAATGACAGAAAAGAAATGGTAATCTTAGAGATTATGAGGATGACAATGTACCCGGATAGAATATCGACCAGTGGTAGTAGGGACCTGAGGTATTTGATCAGGTATTTGTTCAGGAGACGCAGGTGGGTCAGGTACTTGTTCAGGAGATGCAGGTGGGTTAGCTGGGGTGATGGGGGAGAAACGAAAGTGTCAATAGAATTTTGTGTGATCTCAGGACCTGTAAAAGAAGGGGATGAATCTAAAACAAAAAATGGGGAATTAGTTTGAAAAGGAGTGGCAAACTTGGACTCAGAAGAGAACATCTTATGTTCCCAAAATGTGACATGACGAGAAACACAAATCCGATTTGATATAGAATCCCAACAACGATAGCCCTTATGCTCTACCCCATATCCCCAAAAACAACATAGACGATTCAGAGACTTCAATTTGTTTCGTTCATGCGGGGGGAGGTGGACAAAACTGACACAACCAAATGGTCAAAGAATGGAGTAATTTAGTGGCTGACCAAAGAGTTTTTGATAAGGAGTGACATCCTAAAGTACAGAATATGGCATTCGATTGATTGTATAGATAGCAGTAAGTGCAGCTTCCTCCCAAAACCTATCTGGACATGAAGCAGAAAGAAGCTTGGAACGAATAGTATCTAGAATTTTTCTATGTTTACGTTCAGCCATACCATTCTATTGTGAGGTGTAAGGACATGAGCGCTGAATAACAGTACCCTGAGTAGAAAAAAACTAAGAAAGGTAGAATCATTGTATTTTAAAGCATTATTGGTACAAAGTGTTTTAATAGGGCATGAGAATTTGTTTGAATCATTTTCGCAAAAATTGAATAAGGAGAGGCAAGTTCAGAACGATTTTTAAAAAAAATAAATCCAAGTAAAACGTGAATAATCATCAACAAATATCGCAAAATATCGATAACCATGAAATGTACCAATAGGGGAGGGCCCCCAAATATCTGAGTGAACTAGTGAAAAAGGTTTATCAGCAATAGAATGATTATTCAAAAAAGAAAGTGCTGGTTATTTTCCAAGCTTACAATGCACACAATCAA
Source organism: Impatiens glandulifera (assembly GCF_907164915.1). Lineage (NCBI taxonomy): Eukaryota > Viridiplantae > Streptophyta > Magnoliopsida > Ericales > Balsaminaceae > Impatiens > Impatiens glandulifera. The sequence goes on from NW_025919163.1 coordinate 67,895, forward strand.
ATGACTCAAATTTAATAGGACCCAAAAAACCTTTAGCAACAAGAGAGAGTTTATTTAATGAAGCATGTCCAAGTTTAAGATGCCAGTGATAAATAGAGGAAGGAGAAACGGAAGCAGAAATTGAAGGAAAAGGTTGAAGGGAAGAAATCTCAAACAAGTGATCCGTCTTGTATCCCGTCCCAAGAATCCGACCTGTCTGTGAATCCTGAACCTATACACCAGAAGATGTAAAAGTAAGACTAAGTCCATGCTCAACCAACTGACCAACAGAAACAAGGTTAAAGGTTAAACGGGGAATATAGTAGATATCTTGGAGAGATGTTGAAGTGGCATGACCAGTATGTGTGATGTGCATCGTTGCACCATTTACTGTGTGAATGGGAGGTGAGGTGGTGAGAGGTTTTAGGGAATGTAACAGATTAATGTTAGATGTTATATGGTTACAACAAGCAGGGTCTATGAACCATGGTTGATTACCTGATGTGGTGGATAATGAAGGATTAACAGATAAAACCTGAGTGAGCAAATTGTGAATATCCATAAGAGTGGGAGTAGTGAACTGAGGCGACTACAAATTATTTGTGGCAGCGGCTATGGAGGAGGAAAAGCCAGCTGAAGAAGATGAATGACCTAGTTTTGGGCATTTCTAAAGGACATGACCCTTTTGATGACAATAACGGCACTCAATGTTGGGGCAATGAGTGTATACATGATCAGCATTCTGATAACAAAGACATCTAACAGACTTATGTGATCGAGCATTTTTATGCGCATTCTTACGAGGAAATACAGGTATAGAAGATGAAACAGTCATAACAGAATCAGTAGTAGGAGATCGAAGTATGGCAAGACGAGTAGCCTCAAAAGAGATCTCCTTCATAGTTATGTCTAACGGAGGCAATGGATGATGATGGAGCAATGATCCACGAACAAACTCGTACTCAGGGCCAAGCTTCATCAGTAGTTCAATGACCCTAAGTGTTTCTCATTAATGTCGGCCTCGTCAATGCGATCCTAGAGTGACTGGATAGTAGAGAAGAAACCGTCTATGGATTGTCTTGGCTCATGTTTCACTGCATGTAACGAACTCAATAGTTGATAATGGTGCATTCCTCCGATAGCTTGGAATCGATCTTTCAGATAATCCCAAGCCATCTTGGCGGTATCCATTCGTCGAGGCTAGATTTGGATATTCCTAGATGACGTATTTCGAATCTAAGTAAGAATAGTATGATTCTTACTGTCCCAGTCATCAATAGCCACACAATAATCGTCAGTTTTTTTTGTAGTCGGCGGAGTAAAGGAGGATCCGACAGATTTTATTGCTATAGTGAAATCTCCAGTGACATATCGTCACAACTTCTTACCAATCAAAAAACTTTTCATAGATTCGGACCACAAATCATAGTTGTCTCCTAACAACATAATAGTAATATCAGATGCCTCCGTACCATCCACATTAAGAGACATAAAGAAAAATCCAAAGCAAGAAAAAATATCAATACCCAGCAAAATATATCAAAATGTTCAATAAAGAACTCGGACTGCTCAGTGAATCAGAAAGCAATAGATAATTCAGAAAAACAAATCAGATATGAAAATAAAAGAATATTCGAAATCAAAATCTTACTGCACTGTTGCGTCGATGATCGAAGTTAAACTGGATTGCAGCAGATGAAATCAAAATCTGACGGGGTAGCGGCTCTGATACCATGTAAAAATATAGAGAAAAAGAAGATATTGAATATATTGAATGAATGATAATATATATATATATATATAAAAGATTTATCTTAGCGCTCAAGTTAGGGCAACTTATAGATGGGCTGAAACATTTAGATGGGCTGAGCCACATAATATATTCTAACATCTATTATATTTTTTTTCATTATAAAAAAATCATACACAATATATCACAAAGTTATTAAAAAAGGCTTCAAAATCATCAAGCATATCAATACCTACCACCATATGTATTTTTTTATTTTTTAAAATCAATAATCTAGTTATAAATATAATTGGTATATTTAATATGTTTTTGATAAAATATACAACTATTATATTTATTTTAATTTTAAAAGAGCACAACATTTGAATTTGCATTGCCCTCCTAACTTTCGGGACGGGCCGGCCCTGGTATATCGATAGTTTAGTAGAGTGGTTGATGGTGGTCTGACATTGATGAAAGCTTGACGTTGTAAATGGGTAAATAAGACTGTCTTCTTCCCATTCGTCCATATTCAGTAACTTAGTGCAGACTTTTCTGCTAACGACTCTATTACCGGTGAAGGTGGTACCTCAAATTTAGAGTAACGTCAAAGACAATTTTTTTATGAAGATGAAAATGGTAAAAGTGAAATAAGGGGAGTAAAATTCGATTACACACATGTGGAAAAGGGTATGGCTAGGGAAGGTTCAGCTGGGAAGGGTTGGGACTCTAAGGGAACTTACTAGGAAAGATGAGGGAAATGGAAATGGAAATATTTTAATTTTTCTAAAGTTCAATCATGCGAGTTTGACTTACATTAGTTTAAATAAATATTACACATTTTTTAAATTTCGTATACATAAACAAAATATTTTTGGTTCAGAAATCATTTTGATATATTTAACCAAGTTAGTAAATAAATATATATTCTTTACAAGATTAAATATTTTATAATGAAGCTCAAAGGGTTCACTTTACAAAAATGAACACTATTATTATTTGAACTCACTAGAGTAGCTAATTCTAAAGATCAAAACTATGATTTTCAGTTCATATTAGGAACACTTTAAAATTTTAAATATAGTTTATGACCATAATTTTTTTAATTGATATATATATATATATATATATATATATTCTTTTGTCAAATTAATTTGTCAAAGAATTTAATTTATATTTATAAGGAATCATTAGTAATTTTTTTATGGTTTAATAACTTTATAGTTACATCTTTTTTTTTTAATTATGTTATTTTTATAAAATTAAAATTTAAAAAAAAAATTATAATTATAATTCAGCCAATTAAAATTTCAGTACTCCAAAGTTGTTATTTTTAAGTGACTTTTATTTATTTTAAAGTTTTTTTATAAATAATTTTTTGTTTTAAAAAGAAATCAAATATATAATTTTATAGTGTTAAAATTTATTTAAAAAATAGTTTATGTATTTAGTTTAATGACTTGATAGAGACCCTTCACTTTTTTACCTTCAAAATATTCTTATTTTATTTTTGAAGAGGAAATATTCTTTTTTATTTTTATAAAATTAAAAAAAAAGTAGACTAAATAACTAATTTAACATACATTTAGTACCTCCACGGTGAAGTATCTTAATTGGCATTAATTTGTTTAAAAATATTTTTTTTTATGTTTTAAGAATAAAATAAAATATAAAATATTATGGTGTTAAACATTATTAAAAAATTAATTTAGTGTATTTAATGATTTCCCATAGACCCTTCCATCTTTCACTATCAAACTGTTCATATTCTTAAAAAAAAAATATTGGAAATGATCCTAAACCTTTTCTGCCTAATATTTAAATCGATAATCAAAATATAGAATTTTATATATTATAAATTAATATATTAGAGTTAGATATATATTTTATTCAAATAAAATTAAATTAATTTAATCCGCGATCAAAATATATTAATTAAAAATATCACTTAAAAATTGGTTTTCCCAGATCTTATATTTTCGGCCTAGTTTGATGAAGGGTTTTTTTGGGATAAAACCCAATTTTTATATTAAAACCCAAACATTTATCAACTATAAAATCAAATAATTTTATCAATTAAATACCAAAACTATCTTCTAATTTTATAAGATAAATTAGTCTTTAAATTTTAAAAACCAATTTTTTCCTACTTTTTATCAAACATTAGTTTTTTTGAATAAAATCTAAACAAAATCCAAAAAAACCCCTTCATCAAACAAGACCTAGGTGTGAAAAATCAACCAAAATCAAGCATTAAAATAATAAAATTTACCCTAAAGTGACCAATAAATTAAAAAAACATCGCCTCGTGAACCCTCCCCCTACAGAGCTAATAAAGGACAATAGAATAATAGAATAACTCCTCGAAGGATGAAAAAACTCGAGACCGGAACAAATATAATATTTTTTTTTAATAAATAATTTATTTGATAGTATTATTAAATTAGTGTTTTAATTATTATTTTATTAATTAATAATAAAATTAATTTATACATATTCAATATGTATTCCTCCTAATATATGGTTAGATGCTAACCTCATTCTCCTACATTTTAATTTAACAAAATTTTTATTTTAAAGTCAATAAAATCTTGAATAAATCAACATCAAACAATTTCTTAATTAATTAATATATATATAAATAAAAATAAATACTTTAACTCAGATGAAAAACAGAGAAATCAAATAATAATAATAATAATAATAATAATAATAATAATAAATATAAATTTGCTAGACGCTAATCAAAATTGTATCATTCACTTAAAAAAAACCCTTTATTATTAATATAAATCAAACGGCAGAAAAGACAATAAATTCAGAAACATCCACACCACCAACCGAACCCACATTAGATCGAAAACACGGCGACCGACCACCAACAGCGCCGCCTTGATCCACAACCTCTCGACCCTGATCTCGTTGTTGACCCATCGGATCATCAAGATTCTGCGGCGGCGGATGATAATACAATCGCGCCGTTTGTGGACAGTGTGAATGAAACCTCGCCGCAATCCTCACACCAACGTCAAGCAACTCTGCATATTTCCCCATCTCTCTCTTCTTAAAGATTAGATCTCCTCCTAATGAAATCTTTTTACCCTTCCCTTCTTCTTCGAATCGATTCTTGAAAAGATTCGAAGAAGATTGAAAAGAGATTGAGAAATCGAAGAGAGAAATAGAGAAAGAATCAAAATTGACGATTATTCAAGAATGAGAAGATCAATGAAGTAGTAAATAAGGTTTAAAATACATCCCAAATTGGAGAGCCCATACAATTAGGAGAGAAACAGAGAAAGATAGAGAGAGAGAGGCAATGGCTGACAACACATAACATTTATATATATAGGTTTATAATAAAAACTAGGTCTTCTCTTCTAGTTAAGTATTATTACTATTTTACCCTTTGTGTTTACCAAGAACCACCCTATATTTTATTATTTTATTTAAATTGCCCTTTGAGATTAAAATTTGACCGGTTATTCTTTATTGTAACTTCAATCTTAATTTTTTTAATAAAATTAATTGAAATTAAGCGTAGAGTTTAAGTAATCTATTCATATATGGAATATTCGGTGCTTATTGACGTGTGAGAAAATATATTATTGAGATATTTGGTTGGATTTAGTATTTTAATATTAATGAACAAGTAAAAAATATATTAATTTCAAATAACTTGGGAATGATTTAATGTTTTAAATATTTTAATATTAATGAACAAGTAAAAGTTATTTAAATTATTTAATTCAAATAACTTAGGAATGATTTAGTATTTTAAATATTTTAATATTAATGGACAAGTAAAAATTAAATTATTTAATTTAATTCAATAACTTAGGAATGATTTAGTGTTTTAAATATTTTAATATTAATGAAAAAGTAAAAATTAAATTATTTAATATAATTCAAATAACTTAGGAATGATTTAGTATTTTAAATATTGTAATATTAATGAACGAGTAAAATTTAAATTATTTAATTTAAATAACTTAGGAATGATAATTTTAGTATTTTTAATATTAATGAACAAATAAAAGTTAAATTATTTATTTTAATCTAAATAAATTAGGATGAGAAAATTATACAGTAATACATATCAAAATATTTATAGATTTTTTTTTATATAGGAAAATCGGAAAATACTGAAATAATATTTATAAATTAATATATATATATATATATATATATATATATATATATATATATATATATATATATATATATATATATATATATATATATATATATATATATAATATTTTAAGTAAATAACTATTGCTTAAATTATAAATAACTAAATTTGAGAATTAGACACTTATCTTATCAAATTAATTTACTTCTTCTCGAAATAAATTTGAAGTTGAACTAAGGTATTTTATCTTATTTTTCTAATGTTAGAATGTTTATTTCATTTTCAGATTCAATTTATAAAATATTTACTTTTTTTTTCTCTAATTTAAGCAACATTTATTTTCTTCAACTCTCAAAGTATTATTCTCTATTTTTTATAATTTTGATATTGTTTTACTCTAAACTATTTTTCTCCGATTAAAACATATATTTTTTGATATTTCATCGTACCAAAATCTGACATATCGTAAATGATCGGTATGTTATCCTCACAATATTTTGGTAGGATATATGTATAATTTTTTTAAAACTACAAATTTCAATACCAAATGAATAAATTTTTTTATATAACCGACCAACTCCTAATACCCGTGATAAACAAACCTATAGAATATGTCTCAATTTAAGAAATAAATAAAAAATCATGTCAAACAAATAGCAAGTCTCTTGGAAGGGGTCACAATTACAATTGATTAAATAATTGTTCATGTTAGATTTTATTTGATTGTTTATTTTCACTCTTAGAGAATATTAAAATTAACACAATTTATTAAAAATATCTTAAAGTTAGAACTTAAAAAATAATTTGTTTGATATTAGATTCAAATTATGGTATTTATTTAGTATAAAATTTATTTTATAAATCATAATTTATTTTTAAAATTGTCACAATTTTCATCCTCTAAAATATTGTCAAAATTAATATTGAGAGTGATTAAGATTGTTTTTTTTCTTAACATTTAACCATTAAAATTATGTTTAAATCATGTTTTAAATTATTTTTAAATCATGATTTAAAATATAATTTAACTTTGTTTTATTTAAGATGCATATTATTTTATATATCATGATCAACATTATTGTGTAATTGTTTTGTTTGGTTTAATATTCAAAATGTTTTTTGAATTATATTTAAAATATTCTGTAAATCTTTATGAACTTTCTAGAAAAACTAATAAATCTAAATAAATAAAAGTGAATAAATAGGGAAAATAAAATAAGGTAAATGGTATAATAATAATAATAGATAGTATCGGAGTATTATTTGAAAATGGGAGAAAATATAAGGACTTTTATTAGCAAAAGAAGAAAAAGAATAAAGTTTTCTCGACAATGAAGACAAAGTCAAAGGAAAGGTGCGTAATAACTGAAAAATGCATGTAATATTCGCCGCGTTGAAATCTTTACTTTTTTTTTGTAATAAATATTATTAAAGACTGGTTGTTCAACTTTAGAAATAAATCTTGGGTTATTTTGGTTGATTTTATTAAATTGTTTTTGAAATAAATCTTGTTTGATAAGGTAAATTATATGATTAGTTTTTAATTAAAAAAATGTCTTTTTAAATATATATATATAATGATGCTTAATTTTTAAAGTGTTCGGATTGTCGGGTCGAGAGTTGTGGTTAATTTGGATATATGTGAGAGTAAATGGATACTTGGGTCGGATTGTGGATTGACCCGCCCATAAACTTAAAACGGTTAAAAATAAAATTAAAAATGCTATAGGTATGGTTCGAAATTGCAACATAACAAAAACAAGTACAACCCTTTAACAAACTAGGCTAATAACACTTTAAATTTTAATTTCAACCCAAAATTTGATAAACGCGTAACATTTTAACAATATAAGTTCAACTTTTTAACTAACTAATCTATATATATATAATGATACTTAATTTTTAAAGTGTTCGGATTGCCGAGTCGAGAGCTGTGGTTAATTTGGATATATGTGAGAGTAATAGATACTTAAGTCAGATTGTGGGTTGATCCGCTTATAAAAATTTTACCGTAATATTTTTTTTACGATTTTTTATATTATTACTCGTACAAATGCACGGGATACATACTAATTTTTATAAAAATACTTAGATATTTTATTTGATGAATTTATGACTTGATAATTCAAAATAAATAAGATAATAATATGTGATTTTTTAATAAAAGAAAAAACAAGAAACATGCATTGAATAAGCTCTTACAATCTAACCAATGTTTTGAAAACGTTTCAGTTATGAATTGTTTTTAATTTTTAAAATTTATTAAGTCTGTTTGATTCTTACCGATATGATTGACAACTGACAACAAAAATAAAATATTTATTTTAATTCAATAGCTATTATTAATTTATTATTAATATTTTTCATCTTTCATATTTTTTATTTTTTTCCTCTCACTAATCGAATCCCCTGCTCATCACTAATTGAATTCCCTCGTACCAGAGCTCGTAAATGATCAGTCATTGGGGGAGAATCATCGTGGAAGAAAATGAAAAACGCATTAGGTAGGAGATAATATTCTGAATAGAAAATTTTTTATTCGGATTTTCAGTCAAACTCTGGTCATACCGAATTTTGACTAATTCAAAATATAACTTTATTGAAGTTAAAAGACAAGACCGGTTATAACCTTTTACGGTCCGATTAAATCGCGTATTTTAAAACTATGATTTTATCTCTTATTTTTTTCATCCAACAAAATTAACTCTCAGCAAAAAGAAAACAGAATAACTCTAACAAAAATAAACTCAAAATATAAAATATTCACTCGAAATTTGATTGAGGAATATAAGTCCCTTAATCTCTCCAGCCTAAGCTTTTATTCTTAAATTGCATAAAGCCAGGTTAGGTACTTGTTTTTCAATTAAATAAATTATATAAATGTTAAGAAAAATATAATGTTGATTCAATACATTTTTTACACACATTTTTTTAAAACAGTTTCATAATCTCTCTTGCTTATTGCTGAAGCTAATCATAATTATTGTCTCATATGGTACAACGGTATAACGAATTTAGTAGTAATTTAACACTATAATCACTAAGTAACGAATTTGACAAAAATACTTAACTATCACCAAATTTATAAATACTCGTTTTCTACCCGAGCCAACAAAATAGATCAAATAATACACAATTTATAATTTTAAATAATCCCAAATAAAAACTAATTGCATGAGAATAAAATAAATAATTAATTTATAAAACAGTGCCGTATCAACCAAATTCTAAAATATTTAATATCTGAAATATTTAAATATACATAAATTAAACAAATTAAATAAATCATGTTAAATAATTATATTAGAAAATATATATTTTTTAATATTAATGATGGTTTATTTAGTTTTACAATTTTTTTTTCATAAACCATCTAGTCAACCCGGTTAATGAAGTTGGAATCAAATCAAATCAAACATAAGGAAAATGCTAATTAACGGAAGCTTGGTTGGGAGCTCAATTGATTGACATAGGCAAAAAGGATGTCAAGTCCTGGAATCCCTTAATATGCTTGACATTTAATTAAATAAGACCATCAGTCTGCTCAAAGCAAAAGATAATGGAAAATTTCTTGAAGTTTTGGTAAGAAAATAAGCATTCTGGCTAGGATTGTTTTTAGGCTATGTAGGGGCAATCCAGGAGAGTTGAAGAAGCTTACTAAATTACCGGTAAGCTGTCAATAACTTTGTAGTTCGATTTATTAACGGAACTATATATTGCTTCCTGTGAATAAATGTAGCTCATATTCTTAAGTTTTAATTGGATTGGTTGATTGAGATCAGGCCCGGACTTGCTGTGTAATAAATGAGGTAATTGCCTCAGACCCAAATATTTTAGGGGCACCAAAATTATAATGATAGGTTCATGACTTATTTTTAAAAAGCCCATAAATAATAAATGATTATTTATCAATGATTAGCCCTAATTTAATTTGTATCCAAAAAGATAAAAATAAAAAACACTATCTTACTTGGAAAAAAGAATCGCACAATTCTCATTTATCAACAAAATCAAGGAAAAAGAAAAAAAAAATAAAAACAGGCATTCTGGAAAAAGAAAAGGAAACACTTCCCCCAAACCCTAAGCCCGTCGTCGATCCTCCAATTTGCTGGAATCGGAGCAGAAAACTCGGCCGTCTCCTTCCCCGAGCTCTTGGGCCTTTTTCGCTCGTTCCAGCATTGTTTCTTGGCACTGCGCCACTGCCCACTAGAGTTCTTCCTCCGATTTCGGTGAGATTTTGGTTCAATTTACTTGATTATTTTTGGTTGTTGAGGACTTATCTGGTGGAATGGTGAATTCACAATCTGTATCTTGCATTATTGCATAGAGGAAGTGCAACATTGTGATTAATCATAGATTCATAGAATGCTGATTAATCTATAAATTTTTAATGCAGATTAACATTTAGAGTTTTATCAAGCATGCCTCCTATAAGAAAACAATTGTCTGGGGCAGAAAAAAGAAAGAAAAAACAAAAGGAGATACTTTAATTCAAAGCCAAGTAGGAAGCCTTAATAAGTATTTCACAAGCGATCAAATAGTAAAGCAAGTGAACCAGGATGACTATGTACTAGTTCGGAACATGAATTTTATATTTTGTTTGGATCTTCTTTGTTTTTAGTATTTACTTATGACATATTGTTTGATGATATTTTATTTCTAGAATTCATGTTACAACTATTATATTCAAATCAATAAAAAAATATATGTATGAATATTAAGCTTTGAGGGTACCAATTTTTGTGCTCGCCTCAGCCTCGAAATCTCAGGTCCGACACTAATTGAGATACATTCCATGAATGATTGTGAATTTTATTGTGAAACATATTTGATTTAACCAACCATAATTAAAATAGCCTAAATCGGTCGAAATATATAAATAAAATGAAATCGGTGTTCTTGAGTTCCTATTCAAGAACGACTCACGATTATTCACTGATGTATCTGGAATGGGTTGAAGTCATCGAGAGGAATTGATTTCATCATTGGAGAGATTTTTCAAAGATTTTCCAAAACTTGTATATAAAGAATTTGACATACTTTGTAATTGTATGTGTAGTTGAAATCAAGGTTCTAATCTCTTTATACATGTTTCTATGATAATTTAACATGTTGTATCAAACTTTGTCAAAGTTTGGTTAAGCAGCTTAAAATATAGAAGTTTACTTGTTAATTTTCCAAAAATAATAATATTTGTTGATGTTGTACATACCTTGCAGTTAGTTTGGTAGGACTGGTAAGGAAGAAATGAAAAAAAATATCATTTTCTATACATGTATTTATCTCGATTTTACTTATTTATTTTATGTACTATGACGATAACTTAGACACATGCCCTAAGAACATATTAATACAGATCTTTAGTCGCATTATTATGTTTGGATTTATTCTTAGACCGTAATAAATAAACGAAGTGTAAAAGAATTTTTTTTATAAAATAACCAAGAGTTTATAATAGAGGCCATCATTTGATGGAGACAAAAGACATAGCGTTACCACCCCTTCTCACGTGTAATCAAATCCCGAACCTTGACCGAAATCTCTTTTATTCGTGTTCGAGAATGCACAATATTTTCTTTTCCCGATTTCTTAAAAAGAAAATTGAGTGACGACTCTTAAAAGTCAAAGTTATACGAGACGAACTTCTGAGGAAGTCGTACTCTTATCTTTAAATAAACTCTTGGTCATTTTAAAATATTCTTTTACACTTCAAAAAAAATCTACAATCAAAAAAAGGGAAAAGAATAAGGGCGTAAAAAGGGTAAACCACCCACTTTCGTTTTTTTACGTGCATTGGTTTTAATCTTGGGCACATCGCCTTTTGTTTTAAAGTAGTACATGATGTGCGTTGTGTGACGTCATCTGTATACCTATAGTATTATGTGCAAAGATTAGCCAATACGGAATTACGATATGTTCCAAATACTTGAGTGATGTTCTATGAGTTTTGAGCTAGGTTTCACGATCAATCCCCTCTTACAAGCGTGTTTGCCTTTTAGAGGTAGCGCTAACGAGAGGGGGGGGGGTGAAATTCTCAATTGAGGGTATGCTCTCTTACATCATAGGCTTTGTTTGCGATGTAGGAAATCTAACTTTATATTAAGATTTAATTAGACGAAAAACTCGGATCACTTTTATTCATCGATCGCCACGTTGGAGGTTTGTTTATATTCCTACTATACTTATATAAACACGTGTATGCATTATAGTTAGATAGGCGCCATGAGTACATTCCAAAAAAACGACATAACATTTGCTTGTCTTTGGTGTTTGTCATGTAGGTAGGCCTCTAATCAACGCGATGATCTCTTCCATTGGGGCATCACATTGCCAAAGTGTGGTCAGAACCACGTAACATTCGTGTTAGACAAGATGTCATCCTCTAAAAGAGAAGTCTTAGCCATAAAGGTCGAAGACGAGTTGTATGCCTCCTACTTTTCCAAGTGGATGACACGAAGAAAGTGAAGACCTCGACTAAGAATGTCAACCCTTTTTTATGGCTAGACATCTACGAGAGACGAGTTAAGACAAATGAGAAAAGCAATAGGCCGGAGGACAAGGAAAGAAGAGATTGACAAAGATTCTGATTTTATTTTACTTTCCTTGTAATGTGATGAATGTAGTTTCCTTGCTTATATTCTACAAATAAATGTGTGCATTTGTAAGTGAGGAAAAGAGGGATAGTGAATGCTTGCAAATATTTTATCTTGCTTATTACTAATTACCCTCACATTCAATGCATTCTTGAATAAAAAAAATGACAAATGGGAAAATGGACGCTTATCCCTTACGAACATATACACGCATAAGGATAACACTGATTATTCTTTAATTGTGAAATCTGTTGGGTCAAATTATTTTGACTAATTTTAAAATAATTTGACTATTGGAATTTTGATGATGAATGTATATAAAACTCAATCTATGCCGTCTAATTGTTTTTTGGTGCAGGTGTATCGAAAACAGGCTATATTAGACTTAGTCTTAATGAGGTTCATTAGACTGATTGAGCATTAAATTCATTAAGTTACACGGAGTTAGACGTGCAGTCTAACACACGGAGTTAGACGTGCAGTCTAACACACGGAGTTAGACGTGCAGTCTAACAGACGGAGTTAGACGTGCAGTCTAACAGACGGAGTTAGACGTGCAGTCTAACAGACATAGTTAGACGTGCAGTCTAACACACGAAGTTAGACGTGTAGTTTAACAGACGTAGTTAGACGTGCAGTCTAACACACGGAGTTAGACGTGCAGTCTAACAAACGTAGTTAGACGTATAGTTTAACTAATGAGAGTTAGACGTGCGGTCTAACTCTTTCAGATTAGTCTGAAGGGATGTATAGTTAAACGTGCAGTCTAACTAATGGAAGTTAGACATAACTCCTTCAGATTAGTCTGAAGGGATGTGTTATTAGACGTGTTGTCTAATATCATTAGACCAGGTGGTCTAATAGATCCTGCTATTAGACGGGGGCGTCTAATTTCATTAGACGAGGTCGTCTAAGTGAAATACGTATAATGCTATGCTTAAGCAGTTCTTGAAGCTAGCACCCGTCTACCCACGATCAACTATCTGTACGCTACTCCTGCTCCACTTTCCAGTGAAGATCAGTACGACAACCATTTGCAACCAATTGATCAATTCCACGTAAGCAATTATTCTTCCCACTACTCGTTTTTGCAGGAATATCCTAGAAGAATATTTGGCGCACTAACAGTTTGGTACGGCCACGATCCTAGTGCTCAGAGTCTGTTGTGTACTATGGAGGTGTTCCAATGGAAGCACGCCACGTGTCATTATGAAAGATTCGACCGTTGGTACATGCTCTTTATTTAAAGATTCTAAAGGACAACGGAAGAACTTCCAGAGAAGAATAAGAGAATTTGCTGAACACTGCTGGAATTACAGAGTATTCAATCTAAGCATACAAACTGTCATATTGAGCGAGCTGCTTTCTTGTTTTTACTGAGTGTTCAATCAAGAGAGAGTTAGAATCAAAGCATTGTTTTAGCTGAGTGATATTTTTCATCATATTGTAAGTTGAACAGAGTCTGTTCTGTTCAATAGTGAGTTATTCGTGCAATTGTATTTGATTCGAAAGTATAGTGAATCCTTCCGGTGGTGGGAAGAAGAGTGACGTATGAGAGTTAGTTCCGAATATCCATAAACAAACTACTGTGTCTTTTTCATTCTATCATCTTCTTATTCTTGGTTTTTAGCTTCATACCTGAGCAAACATTTCCGCTTGAATCGTTCAAGAGTTTGCAAGGGTTTGTGAAAAATAAAAAGTGATTTAAATCCTTAATAGGATTTCTATCAAATCGTTTTCCTAAGTCGTCATCAATAACCTGACCCCCGTCTCTATTGATTACGCCGATCCTATCAAAATTCTAATCTTATGTCCCCCCTTTATCGATTCTCGAAGTCCCATGCATCGAGCTAGAGACGAGATGATAAATCTTGGGAGAACGCATGGGTATCACTCGGATCAGGATCTATGTCACATCATGCATTAGGCATTGAAGGATCATTATCTTGGAATGTGCATACATGACAATTCCCTTTCTCTTCGGGGTTATGACATTAACATTGTCAAGATGAGGGCATTCTTTGACCCACACAATAGTCGAAAGGAACACAAAGATGAGAATAAACATGATTCCTGAAAGTCTTACATGCCAACATGTTCAACAGAGACTCGAAGAAATCTCATCATTATCTCTTGAGGAATCTTGTAATTCTGCGAAACAAGAAGGACGATTAGAAAAGTTAACCATGAAGCAATGAAGTAATGCATTATGGATAAACAAGCTTGCAAAAAATGCTAACTCGGTATAAAAAATTGATAGTTGATGAACTCCATTGAGTGGAAAAACTATTAGTCTTGATGGGAGCTTCGACATAGTTCTCTATTTGTAGACGATGATATCCCGAAGCAACTCGAGTATGAAACATAATTGAAAATAACTTTGAAGCCCTAAAAACGTGCTCAAATGATGTTCCAAATTAAGGTTTAACCTATCGATCACGAGCCATGACTCAAAATCACAAGATCTCGATTGAATCTCAAATTGAAAAAGGATTTTCGAGAAAAGAGATCTTGTTAGCTAGTTGGGTCAACTAGGTCAAGCATATAAAAGGGGTTGTGAACTCTTTTCAAGAAAGAATGAGCACAAATGGTACGATATACTCGATTAACGCTACCATTAGACATTCGAAGTTATTATAAATGAAGAATTTTGAGATGATTGACCCTTCATAGGATCACATTTGCATCAACATCTACATTCGCATAGACATGTTGAGACATTACATTACCTTCAATCAAAGAAGCTAGCATTGTGGAAACATGGCTGATGAAAGTATTCAACGTGACGAGACAACACATTAAGAAATGACAAAATTATGAAAGGTGGTTTAATGACTTCAAAGATAAGAAAACGCTCTCATCTCGATGGTACACGACCTCTTCGTGAACTACTCCTCAAGAATTGAAAATTTTGAAACAAGGAATCAATGAGGACTTTCAGGTATTTTTAAGCCGGTGGAGGAGTTTGATTTTAATCATGAAAAATCCATCAAGTGAAGATCTTCAAATTTCCATAATTCTGAAAAGTATTAATGACACACACAAAGCCCTCATGACTATCTCCACTTTCACCTCATTCCAAGACCTAATAATCATGGATACAAATTAGACAATATATTGGTAACGAAAAACGTCACCCTCCACAAGGACATATCTTGCAAGTCACTCGAGGCTAAAAGGAACAATGCTAAAGAGGCTAAGATGGATGAGGGAAATCCAAGGAGAAAGGGAAGTTGCAAGAAACATTAAGGTGGACCTTTAGGCTACAAGACTAATCATTATGTTCCTCCATTTTCTCTTAAAAAGAAAAGTATTTGGGAAGAGATCGGAATGCCTCCAAGTCAAATGATGAACATTCTAAAGGAGAAAGGGCTGATTAGTGAGTTGGAACCACGAAAGAATATGACATTCATAGGCAAATTAAAGGATGAATTTTATGAATATCATAAAATGTGGGGGCATTATACTAACCATTATTTTAAGCTTAAGACCAAGATGCGAGAGCTCATAGATCAATAGAAAGTTCCAATGTCGAGTGAGGAAGGTCCACCCATGAAATCCGAAGCTTCTTGAAGACAACTGAAGGGAAAAAGTCCAATTCGTCTAGATCACCTTTGATATCGAGAACTCTAAAATCTCTTGACAAAAAAGAGGTCGTTTAAATCACCTTTGATATCGTGAACTATACGATCTCTTGACAAAGAAGAGGTCAAACGAGTGACGTCTCAAGCTATCTTTCTTTGTTGCTAAAATTTATCTTTGTATTCAAATCTTTCTTGATTAATGAAAAGAATGTTTGTCTTATATCAAATCTGGTCTATTTCGTTTTGATTTCGAAAGGCTTCTTAAATCTAAAGATTTTTAAGAAAAGATAAAGACATTTAAACGTACAAAAATAAAGTAAAAAAACAACAACAAAAATATATATAATTGCGATAATAAAACTCTAGCTCTCTAAGGAATTTTCTAAAATAAAACCTAGTTCAATACATTAGGGCACTTGCAAAAAATCAAAAAAAAAAGGAAAAAACAATTGAAAACACGAACAAAAAAGGTTTTTATGTTAATGAACTACGTCATGACCTAATTCTTTCTACAAAGATAAATAGGCAGCATATGCATTAGGCCCGGTCATAGTTATTCTTTTCTTTTAAATTTGGGGAAATAATCCTTATTTAAAAAAATACATACGTCAAGACTAAGGGCATTTTAAAAAAAAATATGTGAATAAAATGACTAGTATCAAAAAAGCAACGACAAAGAAAGTCAGTTTAAGATTCAACTCGTTTAGCGTCACAACCAATTCTCAAGTCTTCTATAGGAAAATAACCTAGAGTTTGTGTGCCATAGGTTTCTACATGCACGCAAATTCGCTCTTTTAACCCGAGTAAGGAGTTTGATATTCCATATCTTCGACTTTTCAAAGTCCAAGATGCATCAAATTGTAATGTGTCATTCATCCTTAGATGCGTGCAAACGTAATTGGTTTGTGAAAAAGGCGTGACAATTCTTAAAGCATTAACTAAACATCAAAGTCAATCCAAGTCACCTTTGAAAAATCCTTAGATTTGAAAAATCAAGTGAGAATGACTGAATCCAACAGACCCTTGATTAAAAATTCATAACTTGAGCTATGATACCTCAAAATGGAATTTTCGACCATGTGCGGATGAATATGACATGGCCCGTTTAATAGCCACCGATCTCATGCCACCATTCAACCTCTAAGGGACTCTTCAAGTCGACCAAAGATGACCCATGTGCACAAGACAAGCTCCTAGAGAGAACTTGCAATAAGCTACACTTTGAAAAATCATAACTCATGTTTTACTAGACCATTGAGTCACTAGATTATTTCAACGTCCAATTTTGACCTCAAACTTTCAAATTCGAATTATTTTAATAATTTAGAAATATTTCAGCCCCTGAACTTTCCGTTCATATCCTCATTGACCCTTGAACTTCACTTAGGTCCAATTTGGACCTTAAAGTTCCAATTTGAAAATTTTTAAAATTGTTTAGGACATGTTTGGTTCCTTTTTTACATAAAACAACTTTCTAATGTATTGGAGTCTCTAAATCATTTTAGACAAATCTAAAAAAATATAGGATGATCAAAAATATTATTTTCTACAATAATAAAAAATTTCATGAATTTATGTCTTTTTTGGAAAATTCTTTATCTTTGAGAGCTCATATCTCGAGTTCTACATCTTCCAAAATTACAAAATTAATTGAGATCTCTCATAAAAATATTTTTGATCTCCACAAATATTTTCAAAATTTTTGGGGCATGTTTGGAAAAACTCTTTTTTTTCGTAATGTCATAACCAGAGTTCTATAACTCTAAAAATTACAAACTCAATTGTAGTGTGTTACAAATATTATTCTTGACATGCGATAAAATTTTCCAATTTTTAAACACTTTTGTAAAAATATATTATTTTTCCGGTGTCATAAACGGGGCTTGAATACTCTGAATTCTCAACGAAAATTTTCATACACTCGTGGACTCCTTTTCTATCATTAAAGATATCAATTTGAAACCGCACCGCGGTAACCGAATTGAATTGCCCCATTTGGGGCGATTTTTCTCATGTTTGACCAGTAGTTGACCGGGGATAGGGCGGGGATGGTATTTGTGTCCCCTGCCCCGAACCGCCCCTATTTCACCCTGATTATGCCCCAAACACTAAAAATATAATTAAATATAAAAAATTATTAATATATTTATTTATTTTCATTATATTTTGTAAGAGTTTTAAATATATTTTTTACAATATTAATTTTTTTAATATATTACAATATATATTATATTAAAAAACCCGTTTATATAATTTGATTATATAAAAAAATTATTTATTTATTAGAATAGGGTATAAACAGTGCTCTACAGGGATTTCCCAAAACCAAATGAGATGGGAATGGTAATAAAAAAATCCCCGAAGTAAAAAAGAGGTAGAGATGGTAAATACATCCTCACACCGAATCGCTCCATTGCCTTCCCTATCTACAAGGATTCACAGTCTAAACTCCAATCAAGCAACATGTGAAATTTTTACTTCACATTTGTGTTCTCTTCGTGCTTGGGATACGTTCGTGGATCATTTATCTCAACCTTGACTTTTGATCGGTATCTTATTTGGAGGAAGTAGACAATGAAATTCCGTCTTAGGTATCCTCATTTTTGATAGATATGTGATTTTGAAAAAGTAGATGATGCAAGTTCTTCTTAGATCTCATCGGTAATTTGGTTTTAGTCGATTGCTGGACCTAAAGAATAAGACACTCAATTTGTACAACCAATGGTAAATACTATTTTTACATAATAAAGAATTATTAATTCTAGTTTCCGCATATGTCATCGGGTATGCATAAAGATTGAAAAGAGTTATTGAGTATCTCTAGTCATTTGAATAATGATTGAAAAGAGTTATTGAGTATCTCTAGTCATTGAAGTAGCGTGGTCACCCAAATTCACTTGGTATTATAAACATTATGATTTTATCTTCTAAAGTTGTTTTTAGCATAAGTGGAAGTACAATGATTTATCTTGTGAATGACTCGAGAAAAATGTGAAGAGTGATGTGTGACTCATAACCTTTTGATGGTGCGATATATGTTATGGAGGAGATTGATATTCTTCTTATGGATCTTGAATGTAAGTGGAGGGTATGAACAAATATTGGGAAAAGTTATTGAGTATCTATAGTCATAGAAGTAGCGTGGTCACCCAAATTCAATTGGTGTTATAAACATTATGATTTTATCTTCTAAAGTTTTTTTAGCATAAGTGGAGGTACAATTATTTATATTGTGAATGACTAAAAAAAGGTGAAGATTGATGTGTGACTCATAACCTTTTGATGGTGCGATATATGTTATGGTGGAGATTGATATTCTTTTTAGGGATTTTGAATGGTTTTAGTCGATTGTTGGACCTGAAGTATAAGACACTCAATTTGTGCAAACAAGGGTAAATATTATTTTGACATAATAAAGAATTATTAATTCTAGTTTCCGCATATGTCAACGAATATGAATAATGATTGGGAAGAGTTAATGAGTATCTATAGTCATTGAAGTAGCGTGGTCACCCAAATTCACTTGTATTATAAACATTATGATTTTATCTTCTAAAGTTTTTTTTAGCATAAGTGGAGGTACAATTATTTATCTCGTGAATGACTCAAGAAAAAGGTGAAGATTGATGTGTGACTCGTAACATTTTGATGGTGCGATATATGTTATGGTGGAGATTGATATTCTTCTTAGAGATCTTGAGTGAAAGTAGAGGTATGAAAACTTATCTCATGAATGACTCAAGAAAATGTGAAGATTGAATTGTTGAACCCAATTATTTTTTGATGGCTGCTCATTCTTTTATGTTGAGGTCGCAAGTCTGTCTATGATTAAGAGTGACGGTTGTGTTGAAGTCATTCATGCTAGTCATCTTAGAACTTTTGTAAAGGTGTAGATTTATGAGTACGACTCGTGTATTTCAAAAACGACGTAAAATTCGTCAAGGTGGAGATTTTTGAATTTGTAATTTATTCATCAAATCTCAATAAGAGTGGTATTTGCTCATGTGAATATTGTTAGATTTTGGGCTCATATTTTATTAGAATTTATATATTATGATGGACTTTAGACTTTAATGGGCTTAGAAGTAATAGTTTAGTCTTTATGGTTTTTGATGTACTGTTATAAATAGAGGCATTGTAACATATGGTCACTTAAACCATTATTTCATAGAAATCTATAGAATGAACGACTCTACAAAAATGTAGGTAATTGTTGGTCGATTCTCGTATATATTGTGTTAATTATTCTTTATCACTTTACTACATCTATATCTTCTATTATCCATTATTTTTTTACCATTTTACATTTATATTTTCTGTTATCATGTGTTTAAATTAGATCTTTTATCAATACTAACATCATCTAACCATCATTAGGGGCATATCTAAGTACATATCTAAGCAGTCAAATGACCAATATCTTTAACCAGCACCAAGAAACAAAGATTGAAATTTCAAAATTTATTCTTTTCAAAATATTTTAATCGATCCAATCAATCTAATTAACATTCATCTCTCTCTCTATAATTAATGATTCAAAATCCTTAAATCAATGCATTATTGGCTGAAACAATTGAATGAAAAGCTTCAGCATAAACTGGATTTTCTTTAAATTGGGGTGTTTACAACTTGAGTAGCTTTTCTAACCTCCAACCTATACTAGTCACACCGCCTCCAACTCGCTTAGTAAAAAAACCTAAAATTCGGGGCTCAAACCTTCAACCATAACGAATTATCCTATTGGCTTTCTCTTAGATTGTTCTCCTCTATAACTAATGACTCTAAGAATCTATCTAAACAACCCCTAGTTGCTAAGATTCGTTTTCAGGGTCAATTTGACATTTTCTTCTTTTGACTTCTTAACTTACTATGGAAAATTCATCTTCTATGGTTGATGATGTGCAATGAAACTACTATATAATGCTGGCTTTGCCCATTGAATCTTTCTAAGAACAGCTATAAAGATATGAAACTCTGGAAAATAGATATTTTGCTAAAGAATAAAAGTATTGAAAATCTTAAGTATTGAATATTCAACCTTTACAAACAATCCTTATATAGGAGTAATTAGCCTAGAACCCTAAATTGCTTATACATACAGGCCCAAGTCCATTAATAATTAAATATACCATAATAGTATAAAAGACAATATAATAATATAATATATTATATTGTATAATATAATAATATATCAATATAATATATTATTATATTATATACACTAACAACAATAAAGGCCTATAATTTTCAATTTTCTGACAATCAATGCTTAAACTCACAATCTCCCCCATAAGCTTGATTTGGTTCGAGATTCTTCACACCGAGCAGCTCTCGCATCTCTGCAAATTTGACTCTTGCTAGTGCCTTAGTGAGAATGTTTGTACGTTGCTCTCTAGTGTTTGCGAACTCTACAACGATCTGTCGATTCTCGACGCATTCACGAATAAAATGGAACCGAGTGTCGATGTGTTTGCTACGTCCATGAAACACTAGGTTCTTCATTAATTATATTGCGGACTTGTTGTCAGCATAGAGAGTTACCGGCCTCGTCTTGCATCCGAGCACCTCGCTCAACAAGTTTCTTAGCCAAAGTCCTTGGCACGACGCTGCAGTAGCTGCCATAAACTCCGCCTCACATGAAGATAAAACAATAGTTCGTTGCTTCTGAGATTGCCACGTGATCAGATTCCCGTTGAGATAAAACACCATCCCTCCAGTACTTTTTCTGTCGTCTATGTCACCAGCTAGGTCGCTGTCAGTAAAACCAACGAGTTCTTCAACTTCTCGTCCACTTCTTAACTGAATCCCATAATTCATCGTTCCCTTCACGTAATGAAGAATGTGTTTTACTGCCTGTTGGTGTAGAGTGGTAGGCTTCTCCATGTATCGACTCACTATGTCAACTACATAAGAGATATCGGGTCGAGTGTGAGTCAAGTACCTAAGACACTCGATGATATGCCTATACTCCTTCGGATCCACTAAGCTTCCTTCCACATTCTTTCTGAGCTGCAACTTTGCTTCCATAGGATACTTGCTCGAGTTACAATCCTCCATTGCAAACTGTTTCAACACCTTCTTCACATAAGCTTCCTGCTTCACCTCAATGCTATCTTTCTTCTAGTCCACCTAGATACCAAGAATTAACCTAATTGTGTAATGTTTCATCACCGGTGCAAAGTTCTCCTCAAAATCATTACCTTGTTTCTACACATAGCCTTTTGCTACCAATATCGCATTGTGCTTGAGGATGTTGCATTCGATGTCTCTTTTAAACTTGAAAACCCACTTTAACTCGATGGTCTTGTGATCGGGTGGTAAGTCGGTGAGCTCCCATGTCTTATTCTTCCTGATAGACTCGAGCTCTTTGTTTATGGCCTCATTCCACGACTCTTCGACTACCGCCTCGTGATATGTTGTTGGCTCGTCGGTGGTGAGCAACAACAATTCATCAAGATTCATCTCTACTAGTGGTGCCTCCTTATAAACATCTCGTAGGATTCCGAACTCCACGGAATTTTGTACGAGCTTGTTGTTGTTGTTACACCACTCCCACTTCTTCTCCTCCTCGAATATGGCATCTCTTATCACATAGATTTTCCCGCAAGCAGGATTAGGAAACTTGTGCACCTTTCTTCCATCTTCGAACTTCAAATTTCCGGTAATTTTCTCGTCGAGCTCATTGAATTCTCTCGATAGCCCGCCATATGGTTGCTTTCTCCATTGTCAATGTACACATCGGTGTGATTACACTCATCGCCACTTGCAAGGAGTTTCTCCATGACTTTCTCTTCATTGAATAACACCACATCTGGTTCCTCATTGGATGGTTCTTGCATGAACTCTTCAATGTTTGTATTCTCGTCTCCTTCAGCAAACATTAATACTGACTCCTCATCATAGAAGCTAGTGAGGTTTGCAACATCGTCTTCAGGCAAAGCTTTCTTCACTACCTCAGCAAACATTAATGGTGGCTCCTCATCATATAAGCTAGTGAGGTTTGCCTCACCTTCAGACCTATTGTTAGGGCACTTTGACGCGTAGTGCCCATACTTTTGATAAGCGTAACACTTCACTATGCTCTTGTCTTTGCGGGGCTTGGTATCTTCTTGTCGAGGTGAGCTTTCTGCACAACCTCGCCCTTGACCTTGCCGTTTGCCACGACCTCGGTTATCTCCACTGTTGCCGCTACGACTCGATGATCTAGAAGAAAAATTGGCTTTTACGTTATTCTTCATTCATGACATCCATTCATCATGCGTGAGCAATAGATGCTCCTCCTCTTGGTCTTTGTATCCGCGAAGTCTCTCCTCATGGACTTTAAGACGACCGACGATCTCCTCGACGGTCATAATCTTGAGGTCACCAAATTGCTCGATCGCTGTAACGATCTGCATGTATGTTTGTGGTAAGAATCTAAGGAACTTCTTGACGACGGAGATCTCCTCCACCCTCTCTCCCAATGAGCGGATACCAGTCACAATGGATGTCAATTTTATGGCGAAATCATCCACCGATTCCCTATTCTTCATACGAATCGCCTCAAATTGTGTCTTCAAGGTTTGCACTTTTGCCTCCTTGACTCTCTCCACTCCAACATGCATTGTCTTTAGTGTCTCCCACGCTAGCTTGGCGGAATCCTTCTCAGCCACCATGAGAAAGACGTCCTCAGGGAGTGCTTGATAGATGGCGGCGAGAGCCATTCTATCCATCCGTTCGTCGACATCTTCGAGCATCACGGCTTCCCACACTCCTTGTGCTTATAAGTTTACCCGCATCTTCAATGCCCACACCGAGTAGTTACTCTTCGTGAGTAACAAATAGTAGAGCGTCACATTCCATTCTCTTCCAATCTTCATTGCCGCCGCATCTCTAATTGATCTTGTCGACGACATGTTCTTCAATCTAGCTCTGATACCAAATGTTGGTTTTGCCTATTGAATCTTTTTAGGAACAGCTATGAAGATATGAAACTCTAAAAATAGATATTTTGCTAAAGAAGAAAAGTCTTGAAAATCTTAAGTGTTGTATATTCAACCTTTACAAACAATCTTTATATAGGAGTAATTAGCCTAGAACCCTAAATTGCTTATACATACAGGCCCAAGCCCATTAATAATTAAATATACCATAATAGTATAAAAGACAATATAATAATATAATATATTATATTATATAATATAATAATATATCAATATAATATATTATTATATTATATACACTAACCACAATAAAAGCCTATAATTAATTTTCCAACAATCAATGCTTAAAATCACATATAAATGATCTAACTCGTCCAATGGCCATCCAACGTTTTAGGATTTGAACCACAAGATAGAAAGTTAGGATTTAAAAAAAAAAACTAACCATTTTACAACCGCAAAGAAAGAAATGTAACTTTTTTTTCCTTGGCTCAAAATGATCACTTCATCTATCGTGATCCACATGTTGGAGAGGCCCAACACGTCATCGTTTTTTGGTCCCATCTGTGCGTATGTGTTTAATATGCGCGTTCTGTGTTGGTGAACTAGCGCGTCTGGTTCTCTCCTTATGATTAGATCCGAGGGCTGGCTAGTTGTTGTCCGCGGTTGTATGCGGCGGCAGTCCGTGACTTTTTCGGTTTCATTTATTGTTTTCTTCTTCAAACCTGTAAATTAAACCCAACATGACTAATTTTAGGTTTCATTTCTATCTAGTCTGTTTGTTTATATTGTTTAGTTAAAAATTGTTAGAAAGTTAATTAATTTAGAATTCGATTATACCACATGGGTGATGAGTTCAACTGATTGTTTTTTTTTATTCCTGTGTAATGAATTCTATAGAAATATTTTATGAAATAGTTTGTTGATTCAAAATTATTTGAAATTACTAAATATTGGTACTTTGAGACAAACAAATGAAAAAACTTGAGAAGAGTATAGAATAGAAAAAAATATTTCAAATTAACTACAAATTCATATTTAATTAGAAAGATATTGTTTGCAAGTTTTCCTTATTCCTTTCTTCAACATGTTTCAATGCATTCTTTAATAAAACGTAATTGCAAAAGTATATATGTTTTTATCCTTTAAAAATTATGAAACTTGTTTAGTTTCATCCTTTATATTAGAAAAACAATTAAAATATGAATTGAAATGTAGTTTTTTATATGGATTTATTTAGGAGTGACTAGCCTGATTCTCTTTGAATTGGAGATTTTTGAAGCAGTTATCGAACCTCCAACCTCTGATTTCTTTGGTAAAATTTTTGTGACTTGAATTATTATGAACTATTATGTAGTCTATGCATTTGCACAAGTAATAATATAAAAATCAAGAAAAAAAAATTACGATTAAAATGTGATAACATTTTCAATTTACTCTCATATATATCCAAATTAACCACAGTTCTCGACCCGGCAATCCGGATACTTTGAAAAATAAGCATCATTATATATATATATTAGTTGGTTAAAATGTTGGACTTATATGGTTAAAACGTCCGCGTTTATCAATTTTGATGTTAAATTTAAAATATAAAATCTTATTAGTCTAGTGGTTAAAGGTTTGATATATTTGGTTAAGTTGCAAAGTTCAAAACATACCTATAATATATTTTATTTTATTTTTAACCGTTTTAAGTTTATTGGTGGGTCAACCCACAATCCGACCCAAATATTCATTTACTCTCACATATATATCCAAATTAACCACAGTTTTCGACATCGCAATCGAGACACTTTGAAAATTAAGCATCATTATATATATATATATATATATATATATATTAGTTAGTTAAAAAGATGAACTTATATTGTTAAAGCGTCACGCGTTCATCAAATTTAGTGTTAAATTTAAAATATAAAGTCTTATTAGCCTAGTTGGTTAAAATGTTATATTTATTTGTTAGGTTGTAAGTTCAAAATGTACCTATAGCATTTATAATTTTATTTTAAACCGTTTTAAGTTTATGGGCGGGTCAATCCACAATTCGATCCAAATATCCATTACTCTCACATATATATCTAAATTAACCACAACTCTCGACCGACAATCCAAACACCTTGAAAATTAAGCATCATTATATATATATTTATTTATTTATTTATTTATTTATTTGTACACCCGAAAATGGGTACGTACTTATCTCAGCTCTTCTATCATTCGGTTTTATGAGTCACCACCTAATTTGTTCTTTACAAAATAGAAATGATTTTTTCTTTCAAAACTTTAAACTTTCACTTTTTAGAGATTCTCCACTGGTTTGGTTCTTATTTATGGCGGGAAAGGGCCTCGATTATGTGGTTTGCACGCCGTCTCTACTACGAAGTGGTTGATTGAAGACATGACTAATTTAAACAATTTTATAAGAGACATGTTTTTTCATACATGTTTCTAAAGTTCAAGAAAGATGAATCAAAGTTATAGTATTTACAAGAGGACGATAGATGCTCTGAATTCAAATTATTCCAAAAAAAAAATTAAGTGTATAAAAAATATGCTTTAATTCAAAGATCATCTAGAGATTTTTTTCATATTTTTTAGAGTTACAAAAAAGTTATGCACACAAGAAATTCATAAAATAGAAAATTAATTTCAAAGGTTCTTAAAAATGAAAATAGTTTATAGAATTGTTTGAAAAAATATTTAAAATCATTTTTTATTTCTTTTTATTAATTTTATAAAATCATTTGTAACATTAAATATAAAAAAAGAGTGAAAATAATTGAAACAACAAGATAAACGAGCCCTAAGTCAGGCCTGTGCTTATGCCTGGATGGATATCAATGCCTATGGAGGTTTGGGCCAGGTTGGGATGGATCCAAAGTTGTGAAAGGCTTGGGAAGACCTAGAAGCAGGTCTGGACACGGAAGAGACTCGGATGTAGGGTTGGTCCAAAGCTAATACAATGCATATAGGATTGAGGTCGTAGGTCGTAGGCTATAGTCCTTGGACTCAGGGGCGGAGCACGCATGGACTAGGGTGAGCTCCAGCCCCACCTAAATTAAAATATTAAAATAAAACATTTTAAATATGTATTTGACATATAGGCTAGGGTGGGCTCCAGTCCCACCTAAATTAAAATATTAAAATAAAACATTTTATATATGTATTTGACATATGACTCTTAGCCTAGTTGGTTATGCCTCACCTTTAATTTATATTATTAAATTAATATTTTATTTTATACTTACAATATTTTCTACTGTACAAATATTTATAATAATACATAAATTTTAATTAATATATAAAATAAGATTTATTTATATAAATAAAGTATAAAAAATTATATATAAAATAATATAATCATATAATAATATTATTTATTTTAAAATTATATTTATATAATAATTATACATTATTTTTTATTTATTTTAATATAATTAATAATACAAATTATTTATAATGGTAAAATTCAAAAATTAAAATAATAATAGTGTTTTATATTTCTTAATTTTAAACTATTTCAAAAATTTATAAGAAAATATAAATTAATATTAATAAACAAGTTAAAATAGTTATATTGGTTTGATTCAGTATTAAAATAAAGAATTTGATATCCCTGCTCAAAACCTAACAAATCTTCTAGAATTGATGTTGATGTAAGTTCTCTTAAACTTGATCCAGCATTACGTATTCCGATATGGAAATATCCTTTTAATCAAATGGATGAAATTAGACAAACTTATATCAAGATGGGGTCATATCAACCTATTAAGGATGAGTGCCCGCCGACCAAATTTGGAAATCAAAATCGACCGGTTCCAAATATATATATATATATATATATATATATATATATATATATATATATATATATATATATATATATATATTAATTTATGTATATCTATTTTTAAGAAAATATATATTATATAAAAAAAATAAAATTAATTTCCATAATTATATATTAAACCCTCCCTAATTGAATAGTCATATAGTCATATCATTGTGTGAGTCCTATTTTCTCTTCCCTTTTATGGACTTCTCAATGTCGACTGACTCACCTTTCAATTTCTCATTTTCCAAACACAACAAATATATTGCCAGTTTCCCACTTTTCTCTTATATTTCTCCAATCAAAGACTCGCCTTGGTTCTTCAATCCCGGGTGAAAACATTATTTTTCTTATAAATACAATCAATACTCATACTAATTTTTTTCTCACTCTTCTATTTTCTTCCCACAATTTCATCAGTTTTCATCCATTCAAGTTAGTGTTTTCATCTTTAATAATTATTAATTTTAGTATGTTATTAGTAAAGTAATACTTTATTATTATTATTATTATTATTGGAATGTGATTTGTTATGTTATATACGTTTTTTCGAGTGGGCACACCCAACATTGTCATTATAGTATTTTGATGAAAACCCTATTCAAAAATAAATAAATAAAATAAATAAATTAGAATATTTACATATTTTCTTTATTATTATTATTATTATTATTATTTGTTTTTAAAAAATTAATCAAAAGTAATCCTATTATATTTATAAAAGTTAAATAAAATATATATAGTATTGATAGGAAATAATTAGATTTGTTATTATTATTATTTTTAAACATATAAATTTATTTATTAATTTTAGAAAGTTAACTTTAATAATAATCTTCATCGTTTGTCTACTCTTTGGAAGACAGTTGTATTTGTGTTATTTATGTTAGTTTCGTAACTTTTTATTGGATAATAAAGTTATATATTATATAATAGTGATAGAAATAATTAGATTAATATGATAGGATGACTAATTTAAGTTACAAAATTATTATATTTGTAAATATATTATATAATGCATTTTATAAAAAATAATTTTCAAATAAACATATAAATTAATTTTCAAATGTTCAGAAAATAAAATTTTTATATAAAACTTAGGAAAATGATTTTTTTTATATATATTTAAAAATATGTACAAATGTTCTACACAATAATATGTAAGTAACAAACTAATCATATTTTATATAATTGTTAATTGCGTTTAAAAAATATAATTATAATGTTAATTAAATAAATGATAACAGTAAAATAAATAATAATAAATTAATTAATAAAACTTAATGTTAATATTAAATTATAAGTAATTATAGGACGTTGAAATCGAATAATGAACCGCTGATGACACTAAGTATTTTAGACACCGTTCAAAAATCATAAGCTGGAAGTTTACCATCACCTTCTTGGAAGGTGTACTATCTGATATGCTTACAGATATTATAAAAAAATAATGGACCGAATAATATTGACTATAATATGGTAAATACTATTCTAGTCAGATTTTAAAAAATGGGCAGCACATGCTTAAATATTTGTGAACTGTTTAAAATGAATATTTTATGTCATTCGGGTGCGGTTGAAACGATGAAAATGAAATAATACTTGCAGAAGACAAATGGTGGAATAATATGAGTGTGAGATCTGTCACTTTGCTGTCTTTAATTTACACAATTTTATTATTATATAACTAAAATTCTTTTATATTTATCTTTTAGAGTGTGCTAAACCTTTAGCTTCTAAGTTTCAAAATAGGACTAAACCAAACTTGAAACTAATGACATCAATCTTCGGGGGCAATATAATACAAGAGGAAATTATATTAGGGCTATTCCATTATGGTGGGAGTGACAATTATTAATAGACTAGTATAAATATGATATTGGTTGTTAAAAATATATATGAAATGATTTTAGTTGAAAATTCTTGTTAGAATTTCACTCCCTCATCCCTATTGTATTTTTTCTATCGGTTAGGGTTCTATCTCGTCTTTTGATTCTTCATTCCTCATCTCAATATAATTCTTTTATTCTTTTATGTTCAAAATTTATACATAATTCTACTAGAAGGTATAACAGTGGTATCAGAGCTCGATTCCGGCAAATTGAGGTATGTCGTGAGTTATTAGCCAGTTGATCGGAAGTGGAAAAATGAAGTATGTCGTCAATCTGGAATGAAATCCATCTGGAAACGAGCTGAAGCCTAGTAGTTCATGGTTGTCACTTATTGGAAATAGGATCGGAAGAAGATCGAACAGAATCAATAGTGATTGCAATTGATCGGTTATCCATTAACGGATCACAACCTCATCGCTAATCGCGGTGATCTCACAATTTCGGCTGATAAGTCCAACAAATTAGCAATGATTTACGTCGATCATAGAGAAGACATAAATAAGGTCAGATTGCTCTAATTTTCATTTCTGAAATAAATCTAATACTTGATTGAAAGGCGAAAGAGAAACATGATGTTGTGCATACTGCAAAATTTGTATTTCGATTATTGAAAACATTGGAATCGACCAATGATGATATGAATGAAAAAATGTTGTAAGAATCGATCGGTGATTTTAAGAGAAAGCGGCAATCGAATAATAACAAAGTGAAGAAGACAAAGAAGGAAAAGAAGTGGTGTGGTAGAAGAAGATTGTCGGATTTACAGGAGGAAAAGACTAATCGACCTGGTTCATGTGAGAGACAATCGTTAACACAACTGTGAGTGATTGTCTGGAGCTTACCTAGTTCATCTGAGAGTCAACCGAAACCGGGTTTCATTAGTTGTGATTTAATTTCAGAAATTAATTTCCAAGGTCAGATAGTCCATTTAGGGTAGGAATACTATAGACAAGTCGCTACAAGTGAGAAAAGAGAGAAAGTATTTATCTATCTTAATGAAGTTGGAGTGCATTGTCTTACTATTGCATAATTGGGAACTAGAGATCAGGTTTAACTGTTTTACTGATTGCACATTTAGGAACCAGAGATCAGATTGACAGTTACTAAATTGTTGAAGTACTGGATTATATTGTTTTGGGATTAGTGGTGTGGCTAGCTGAGGTTAAGGAGTGATCATCAAGTTTTCTTGAAAGTGGAAATGGATGAACTCGAAATGGAAAACGAACTAAAAGAGATGGGTTTGAAATTTTATGAAAGTGATAAAAGATTAGATCGAAATGATCAACGACTCAACCGAATGGAAGAAATGTTGATCTCAATGCAGAAAGTGATTATTCAATTAGAGAAAAATGTTAACGATGAAACTCTTAAACAATCGATGGATATTTTAGAGAAAGAACAGAACTATGTTTACGAATTGAAGACCTCAAGTCCGGTCCCTCAAGGGCCCAACAAACAAATGTTGATGAAGAAAAAGTGGAGACTTAAGTGAAATACGAGACAAAATGCGACAATTTTGAGTTTGGAGAAGAGATATGCGGTACTGCAAAATTGTTGATTATTTCCTTACAAGTACCCAAAATTAGTCTTGAGAAACGAGATGCCACTAAAGGTGATTCACGAACAAGAAGTGCAATCGACATACATTAATACATACAATTGTGATCAAATTGACCGAGGCATAGCTCAATTTGCTTTGACAATTGATGCATTTGAGAGTCTCGAAGAACTAATCTTGGCCAACGACCCTCTATTTTCAATCATTTCATGATTTAAGACAAAAAGTTGGATACTTTTTGTAGTTTGATGAACCAACAGATGATAAAAGTTATATTCGAAGAAGTTTTGGTCATAAGTCGTTGATGAGATGCAAATACTTCGTATGGTTTGATGAACCACCCTATAGCCTAAAGAAACAATTCCAGCTATTCATATGGTTCGAAGAGCCACAAGATATTTTAGAGTTTCAAGTTTCAACGGCACCTTCGACTATTGTTATAAGAGGAAATAATATTATGGCTATTACACTATGATGGGAGTGGAAGTTATAGATAGACTAGTATAAATATAATATTGGTTATTAAGAATAGATATGAAATAATTTTAGTAGAAAATTCTTGTTATAATTTCTCTCCCTCATCCCTATTGTATTTTCCCTATCGGTTAGGGTTCTATCTCGTCATTTGATTCTTCATTCCTCATCTCAAGATAATTCTTTTATCATTTTATGTTTAAGATTTACAAGTAATTCTACTAAGAGATATAACACAATAATGCAGCACAATAAAATTTTCTTAATCCTTATGGTGTACAAATGTAGCATAATACACTAGAGGAGAACATTGGAAATTCTAGTTATAGATTAATGAGAAATAAATAAATGAAAGGAGAAACAATGAGGACACTTAAGAGGAAGGTTTTCAGTAGAGATGGCAATGGGTACCCGTATGCCCGATACCCGTGGGTACCCGATAGTCGGGTTCGGATATTTTAAATCGGGTTCGGGGTCGGGGTCGGGCATGGGGAGAGGGAGAAGGTACCCGGTCGGGTACGGGGTCGGGGATGGGGAGTGTGCGAAACCCAAACCCGATACCCGATACCCGGTTATATTAATATTATTGATTTTTTTTATTAAAGTTTAATGTGTGACTTTTCAATAATGTTTCATCATTGCAAATGTATCATTAATATACATCATTTAATTTGATCTTATCCACACTTCACTCCAAACATAGTCATAAATACACTACACTCCAACTTTAATTATTTTATATTCCCAAAAAAATATTTCTCTACATAATTTCAATTTTTATTTTAATAACAAAATATTACTCTCTCATAATTTTTCATATTCAATTTCTAATTTTTTTCCAATGTTCATTTTACTTTTTCTCCACTTTAGTTTATCTTTTTCAAGATTTACAAAAATTATAAGGTAGGTAAGTAATAGTTTTATTTTTATTTTTAATATTTCGATATTACTAATGTTAAAATTATTTATTAAAGTTGTGTTTCTTTTTCTTCAATCTTTATAATCATAAGTAATTTAATCGGGTAATTGGGTACCCGTCGGGGATCGGGTACCCGACGAATCGGGGATGGGTATAGAAGTAGAGATACCCGTCGGGTTCGGGGTCGGGGTCGGGGTCGGGTAATGAAATGAAAATCGGGTTCGGGGAGGGGTACTTCACTACCCGTCGGGTAGGGTACCCGTTGCCATCCCTAGTTTTCAGACACCGACAAGAATTGGGAAAAATCGCAACAATAATAAACGAGGAAAAGAATCGGAATCTAGTGGACGATCCATGGCAAGTTTCTTT
Source organism: Impatiens glandulifera (assembly GCF_907164915.1). NCBI lineage: Eukaryota > Viridiplantae > Streptophyta > Magnoliopsida > Ericales > Balsaminaceae > Impatiens > Impatiens glandulifera. The sequence continues at coordinate 100,881 of NW_025919163.1, forward strand.
AGTGGCATGAGGGATTTGACCAGGGACATCATGAGTAATAGTAAGCGTGACCTAATAACTTATCATATAAATATAAATAATCTCACATTTAATGTATATCTCACGTGGTTCTTCAGTGTTCATGCTAAATGATAGAGAGAAGACAAAACTTTAATTTTCCTCTTCCCATTTTAGGTACATAAGTTTATATTGTTGTTCTTATTCACCCATGAACATTTATTATATTTTAAGATATTTAATTGCAATATAGGAAACTATTTGGCTGACTTGGGCTATGCTAATATGCATGGATATTTAGCACCAGTTGACCTTGAAGAAATGTTCAACTAACGACTTTCATCATTAAGATCCACAATTGAACGTACTTTTGAAATTTATAAAAACAAACATGGTGTATACAGTGTCGTTCCTGAGATTTTTTAGGCCTTAGGCGAAAGCACGAAATTGGGGCCCTACGCATAAACTTCACTTGTGTTTCACCGTTGATCTTCAATGACCTTCCAATATCTACAAATAAGAAAAGCGCATAGAAATATGATCATAAGGAAACTCAAGATTTAATTCCCGTCTAGGACCCTTTTCAACCAATAAATCTCGTGTTTTATTATCAAGATTATCCCAATTTATAGGATCATATATATCTACTAGGGGTTTATCCACGAGAGAGATATAATGGTTGTTCATTTGACTATCGTTTTCGGGAATGATATTTATTTCATCCACATTCTCATCTACATTAACTATATTAATTTCTTCAGCATTTATCGCTTCAGTGGAGTCTAAATTTTCAGAAGCTTTTTGTTCTTTTAACAAACTTGTCAAGCGCACCACTTTGAGATTTAACAAATTGTTCTTCTAATTCTTTCCTTTTTCGTTTTTCATATCCAGATAAATATTTTTTCGGCGCCATCAAACATGTAAACGATTTTCAAAGATCTTTACGGCTTAACCACACAAATACACAATCTCAAAACAAAGCATAAAAATAAATAAAAATCAAACCCTGATGTTGAATTTTCACTTTTAATGGTTAAACCTTACCTCAAGGCTCAACCCAGCGAAACAGAGCCACCGTCGAAATTATTTTGTTGTCGGTTTCGTTGTCGGTTTCGTTGTGAGTTTCGTTGTCGATTTCGTTGTCGATGTAGAATATAGAGACTGAGAGAGACAGACAGTGAGACAGACAGTAGGGTTTTCAATTTTTTGTTATGATAGTGTTAGTTTGTTTCTCTATTTGGGCTATAGAGCCATGGGCCAAAAAATCTAACATAATAAAAAAAAATTAAAGAATAAGAAACTAAAAATCCTTACTAATACCTAGCATATATAAAAAAATGGGCCCCTTTTTGGTCCTAGGCCCTAGGTCGTGGCCTAGGCTGCCTACCCCTCCGGGCCGGGCCTGGGTGTATACTCTAAATGGTTTGTTGGGTTTTATTTTAAGAAAATTTTTTTTATTGAAGTAACTACTTGTTTGTACAACTTTATTAGACAAAACAATGTAAAAGATTATGACATTTTAGTTGATGATAACCTTAACATTGGAGACAAAGACTTGCCACCGAAAAACATCAACCAGGACTATTTTTTTGAGGATGTTGTTATAGGTCATATTCATAACACCATTACTTTAAAGATTTCTCAACGTCACTAAAGACAATAATTAATTTAATCATAAATTATTTTATTTTGGTTTTTTTCTCATTATGTTTCTTGTATCTTTTTTTATGTACTTCATTTTAATATTAATATGAAATGGTTAATCGGATCATCTTTATTATCATTTTAATTAATGAAATGGACTCCTCTATCCGATCATCTTTATGAATCATTTTATACAAAAACAGAACACGTCTTACATTTGTCTATGGGTAAGAAATAACATCATTTTTTTCATTCATATTATAAATTACTTAAACTAAAAATTAATTTTTTTTAAAATAAATAATATAAATATATTAATTTTTATAAGTTTTTATTAATATATTTTATTTTAATTTAATTAAACGTGAGTATTTTCTCGCTACTACAATGTTCATAAATACATTATTTTTTTTCTCCATTTCCATTTTTTCAAAAACTATTTTAATCGATCCATTCATGTATGTACGTACCGATGGTCATATAAGTTTATCATAATCAATAAAGAAAAGTAATTTACATACCATTCTCTCTAACTCAATCTTTCAATTGTCAATTCATTTTTGGGTCCTTCTACCCTTTTCCTATCATCATTCATTTCGATCACATTTGATTTATCTCAATTGTAATCATTACTTTTAGATAATTAATTAAAGATAGTTTGATTTTAAAAACTATAATTATAAATTAAAAAAATCTATATATATTTCATATTTTATTTAATTATTTTATATATTAAAATATATATTATAAATAATAAAAAAATATATATTTATAGGTATGTTTTATTATTATAAAAAATTTATATAAATGTATAAAAATATTAGAAATTGTTAGAAAAATTAAGTAGGTTAATTTTAACCGGCTAAAGAGCTTAATTAATCTCAACTCTCATGTGCAGGAACAAATCAAACCGCATAAACCGGCTGGAGAACATACTAAAGTAATCCGGCTCCAAATGATTAAGTTAAAATCAAGAGGAACCGGCTTCAACATCTCAACCAGACAGGCTAGCAAGACAGTTCTCAATTCCAGCGGATCATATTACGGGAAGATCAACTGGAAACTTCGAAATATAAGATGACGTAATATGACGAAATAGATACTTTTGGGGAAAACGCAAGAAGATATGATCCGGATCAGAAGCGTGCAATAAAATCTATGATGATCTACTTATCCGATCAGACAGCCGGAACGTGCATGTTTGTCATGTGTCCAAAACTGCAAGTCGCTCACGTCATCAGAAACTGGCCGGTGGACGCATGCTTGCCAAGTGTCAGAAAGATGAAACGTGCACGCAACATCTCTGGACCGGCGTGGTTTCAGAATGGCCAATCCTACGGAGAAAGAGGAAAATGACCGTTAGGATATTATTCACTATAAAAAGAAGACGAAGGGACTTCATTTAATGGTTCTGAACATCTAAGAGAGAGAAAAAATCTCACGCGCGAGCCTAAATAGTAGTTTTAATTTACTGAAAGCATTGTTGTTGTATTGAGTTATTGTATTACATCAGAGTGAAGTGGTATAACCGGCGAGTAGCGATTAAGGATCGTCCGGCATTGTATGAGTGTTGTAATATTCAAGTTAGTGGAAATCCTTCTTATAACCTAAGAAGAAGGGGTGACGTAGGGGAGTTTGCTCCGAACATCCATAAAAAATCTTGTCTTGTGTTATTTTCTTTATTATTGGCTGAATCACTCTAAACCGAACTATTATTTACCTCAAATCAAACCGAAACATAACCCTCTTTATTAACCAAACTGGTCTATCTATCTTCTCTAACCGATCTCTTATTAATCTCATCAAAATCAAGTCTTGTGTGTTGCTTCAAGCTGAAATAGACATTTCCGCCCTTGAACCCGGTTCAAGAGTCTGTGACAGCTTGCGCGGTGTTAAGAAAAAGTTTTAGTCTCTAACCGAACTATCACCAATCAGAGTGTATTGTGTTGTTGTGTAAAAGGTCAACCCTAAGAAACCGGAACCTCGGTACTCCAAGGGCGATCCCAATCCTAACAAGTGGTATCAGAGCGAGGTTCTTAACACTCAAGCAACCGAAGAATATGGGAAGCATGACTCACAGCGACAAGCCACCGATGCTAAACAATAAAGCGTTTAGCAGCTGGAAGAAACAGATGTACCTACATCTGATTACGCTGGATGATGAGATGAGCAGGGTTCTGAAGGAAGGACCGATAAAGATCAACAAGGAGATAGATGTATGGACGATTGAAGATCGAAGAAGAAGTAACCTAGACAACCATTGCATGAGACACATCTATAAGGCTATAGACAACAACACACTGAACAAAATCTCAGATTGTGAAAATGCAAAAGAAGCCTGGGAAACGATCATTCAGATCCATGAAGGAAATGAAAGGACAAAATAAAACAAAATCTTGGTGGCTACTAAAAAATATGAGAACATCAGGATGAAACCGGGAGAAAACATGAAAGAGTTCAGCAACCGGTTCACCAGTGTAGTCAACGAGCTACAAACACTCGGAAAAAGATATGACAACTAGGAGATAATCATCAAAGTCTTAAGATCACTACCGAGCACTTGGGATATTAAGACCACGGTGATGAGGGAGTCAAGCAACCTCGAGTAGATGAAGTTGCATGATGTGTTTGAGGATTTGAAAGCATACGAGTTCGAGATAAAGTCTCGGATCGAAGATGAAGCATCAACGTCAACCGCAACCAGAGCTTTGGTTACTTCGGTGGAACCGGCGGTCAATGTATCAACCGTTCCGGCTCCCGTCAAAAACGCTGACCAGATTAGTGAAGACGTGATGGCGATGCTAGCGCAGAAATTCGGGAGATTCATGAAGAAGAACCAACCACCATCTAACAACATTTTTAATTATAACTATATTGATAAATTTAATAAAAGATGTTATAACTGTGACGGTTTTGGACATTTCAGGTCGGAATGCAGGAAACCGAGAAGAGACGACCAAAAACCGGAAAACAACTACCAAAACAACAACTACCAAGATAACCGTTATCAGGGTAACAACTACCAAGGGAACGACTACCGGAGGAATGACAACCAAAGAAACGACTACCGAAGGAACGACAACCAGCAAGCCGATGAAGGAAAAGAAATACAAAATGCACTCATCGCATCCGACGGTGGAAGCGAATGGGCATACTCCGACAACGAAAAGGATGAAGAAAGAGTAACCTGATTCATGGAAAACGAAGAAGAGGTATTTGATTTCTCCTCAGATGAATTTACTAAGAAAGATCTGGTTTCTGCACTCAACGAAATGGTCGCTGCGTTCAAAAACATATCTGCATATATACCGACTCGGTTAGAACATGAAATCGGAGAGTCAAGTGGTACCGCTGGTGAGCCATGCGAAACCACGATATATAAACCGGCTGGACTATCCTTAGAAAATTAGGAGACAGTTCAACCGGTAACCGAAGATGATGAATGGACACAATATATTACGGCTACTTGGGAAAGGTCCCGTGAAGCCGTAAATCAGATGTGCAAGTATATAAAAGGCACCCTAAATGTAAATTTGGTATCGGATACAAAGAAAACAAATCCGACAAATCAAATAACTCTAACGGGATGAAACTCACAAAAGACAATCTTCCTTTCGTAAGATTTGTCAAGAGCTCTTCAACCAACAGTGAGGCAGAAACTGTCATAAAACCGAAACTAAAATATGTAAGTCCAGCTGACTCGGAGAAATGGCTACATCTTGAGAGAAGGAAAGCCAACCGGTCAGAAGACAAACAAACCAAAACATGTCTACCTAAAACAAATCAAAAATTTTCATCACCACGTCACAAGGCACTGTTGGGCAAACAAGAGGCTAAAACAAACATTATTAAAACAATTACCGGGAAAGTGATCCGACTTATTCAAGTTTGGATCCCAAAGGGACGAATCAACCACGGACCCAACTGAATATGGGTACCAGAAAGGTGTAAATATTTCTTTTTTACAGGTTAGGAGAAGCAAACGGCTAAGAAACTCAGAGTGGTATCTGGATAGCGGATGCTCAAGAGACATGACCGGCAACAATGGACTATTAACCGACATCATTTATGAAACCGGAGCAATAATCACATTTGGTGACAACTCAAAAGGTAGAACCGTGGGCAAGGGTAAGATTGTCCATGGTAATCTGTCCATAAATAACGTATTGTTGGTAGAAAATTTGCATTTCAATCTGTTAAGCATTAGTCAAATGTGCGATATAGGATACACTGTTGAGTTTCATAAAAATGCATGTTCGGTTAAAAATCATCAAGGTGAAACATTACTAACCGGAAACCGGATAGGAAATATTTACAAAGTTGATTGAAAAACTAAGATTGAAAATCCTGTATGCATGATAGCTGGAAACAATCCAAACTAGCTCTGGCACAAACGGCTAAACCATTTGAATTTTAAAACAATAAATTTCATTTGCTCCAAGGAATTAGTTTACGGTTTTCCAAATGTCAAGTTTTCAAAAGACAAAGTATGTCCTGCATGTCAAATGGGTAAACAAATAAAATATTCTTTTAAAAGTAAGAGAAACTATCAATCCGAATGATGTTTAGAACTTTTGCATATGGATCTGTTTGGTCTGGTTAGGGTAACAAGCATAGGAGGCATGCAATACACTATGGTAGTTATTGATGATTATTCTAAATTTACTTGGGTAACATTTTAGACTTCCAAAAATCAAGCAACACCAAACCTGATAAAACTGATTTTGAGGATACAAAATGAAAAATCCATTCGGGTAAACAAAATCAGAAGTGATAGAGGAACCGAATTTACAAATAGTAATTGAACTACTTTTCTTGATGATTCTGGTATTAGGCACGAGTTGTCTAGTGCCAGAACTCCTCAACAAAACGGCCTGGATGAGAGAAGAAACTGAACTCTCAAGGAAGCCGCAAGGTCAATGATAGCCGATTCGGGTGTTGCTCAAAAGTTTTGGGCTGAGGCTATCAATACCGCATGTTATACTCAAAACCGGTCTCTAGTTACTAAACGATTTTCTAAAACCCCTTTCAAAATATACTATGATAGAATTCCAAACATCCGGTATTTTAGAATTTTTTGTAGTAAATGCTATGTTCACATCAACGGAAAAACTTATTTGACCGCATTTGATGCTAAATCCGATGAAGGAATAATGTTGGGATATTCAGCCGTAAGCAAAGCGTATAGAATTTACAATACTAGAACTTTAACGGATGAAGAAACATCTCACGTTGTTTTTGATGAATCGGTTGAACGAAATACCGCATTATCCTTCGACCTTCACAACAGAATGGAAAATTTCAATATCTATTATGATGATGAAGATGAGATTCCGGTTTACAGACGGTTTGTCAATGATCAAACGGTTGATGCTAAACCTCAGCCTGATCAAGCTGCCTTACCGTAGAAAGTTGACTCTTCAGTTTCAACTGAAATAATCGGTCGGCCTGACTCTGTTCAGCCTACCGATTAGTCTAACATTGATTAGCCAACCGAACGCTTAGAAGACACGTCTCGGATAAATCTCAGAAGGAATAAAAATCATCCTCTTGAACTAGTAATTGGTAACATCTCATCACCCGTCTGAACTAGGAAACAAAATTTGGAACACTATGAAAACTCAGCTTTTATATCACAAATTGAGCCGAAAAGGTGGATGAAGCTCTGCTAGATCCCGATTGGATCTTAGCAATGCAAGAGGAACTAAACGAGTTTGAGAGAAATAAAGTCTGGTACCTAGTTCCTAGACCGAAATACATCCTGTTCGCGGTCGGAGTATGTGGGAGATTTCAAGCCAATCTGAAACAATCACACTACACCGCGGCTAAGAGGATTCTAAAATACTTGAAAGGGACTCAAAATGTGGGACTTTGGTACCCGAAAGATTCAAGCTTCAATCTCATAAGCTACTCAGATGCAGACTTTGTAGGCTGCAAAATCGATCGAAAGAGTACAAGTGGAACTTGCCAGTTTCTGGGAGACAGACTTCTCTCATGGAATAGCAAAAAGCAAACCTTAGTTGCAACATCAACCGCAGAGGCAAAGTACTTAGCAGCCGAAAGCTGCTGTGCACAACTCCTCTGGATTCAACGGCAACTAAGGGACTTTGGCATGATTGCTGAAGAATCGCCAATATTCTGTGACAACACTAGTGTAATAACGATCACATATAACCCGGTGTTGCACTCAAGAACAAAACACATTAACATAAGACATCCTTTCATCCGGTAGCATGTTCAACAGAAACACATCCGGTTGGAGTATGTCTCGACTGAACAACAAGTGACTGACATCTTCACCAAACCGCTACAGGAAGCTAGGTTTTCTTATTTCAGAAACATTTTAGGACTTACTGATAGCAAACAACTTATGCCATAATCATCAATGCATGCTTTCAAAATATTTCATAAAAAAAACCGGGGTATGTGTTCAAGGAGAAGCTCTCGCTTCTCAAACATTACCCTAATAGGACATTAAATATTCAAGGATGCTAACCGGAAAGAAGTCTCCGGTTATACCTGACAAATTCATAATATCAAACCACATGTATACATACTGAGCGGTTCAAATGACTTGGTAAAACAGATAAGTTTAGTCCAAAGCTGAACAAATGTTGTTCTGATTCGACATTTCTTCACACCGGAATAAGCTATCTCAATAAAACTGGTCATAGAAAACCAACTAGTAAAATGCATCATGGTTTCGGTAATTTGAACCTTTCCGGTTAACTTGGGACAGCTAACCGCGTTTCCATGCACACCTTGAAAATGAAACCTATGAATCATAAAACAATCTACCACAATCGAGATGACGACACATGTCCATCATCAAGAGAGGAAGACTAACATCTTGTTTATATATTTATTGTCATCATGAAAATCTTTAGTAATGATTATTATTCCATTGAAACTAAACATTCTACACCTAAACAAGTTAACTCCTATTAATTAACCGATGAAATCACTGAGCACGCTTAACCTACTAACCTAGCCGAACCTCTGGCTATATAAACAACCTCTCATCCATCAAAACATCTCACAAATTCACTATTCACAAAACTCTTGAGTTTAAACTTCTCACAAGAACATGAATTCTTCACCTCTTTCTAAAAAGATCTTGTTGGACGATTTCAACTCCATCTACCAATATGAAGATCATGGCATCAAGGAAATGTTCTTAGCCCTTGAAAGAATCGGGCTAAGAAAATTCTTAGAAAATAGATTCATCATCGACTACTTGGTAGTCGACGAGTTTTTCGAAACAGCCAAAGAGGTGCACCGAGACGTTATCGTGGCACGAGTCTATAGCCAATCCTTTCTATTCAGCGAGACGGATTTCGCTGAATACTGCGGTTTACCCACTGAAGGGGTAACCGACCTCACTTACTCTCCGGTGACCATTGAAGAAATGTGTCATCTATTCTCTAACTCTAACATCCCGGTTAAGCCCTGGGGTACTAAGAGCCAACTCTCTCATAAGTACCAGATTTTAAGTGAGATTCTGGGAAAATATGTTCTGGATAGAGAAAAGAGCTACTACTATACCCAGAGAATGTTCGAAATGATGATTGCCATCACGGTCGGGACACCGGTAAACTGGTCCTGAATCATCTTCAGCAATCTGAAGAAGATGATCATGTCAAACAAAACCGGTTATGCTCCCTAGCTAAGCAGTTTTTGTGAAATCTTAGACATCCACTCCGGCCCATTCGTAACTCTCCACCCGAAGCATTTGCTAACAAAGGAGAGAATCCAAGAGCTGATCGACCGGTGGGAAGCGGCAACGGCTAAGAAGAATTTAACCGCTGGATCATCCAATGTCTAACTTCTTTACCTTTCTCCTATCAAACCGGTAATTTTGTTGTACTACCGGTTTGGTACTTCTATTAATGAAAATCCTTTATTTCCTCTTCCATTTGAATCTTGAGAAAATAAAAACATTAAATGCTCCACATCAAACAATATCAAATCAACCCCGGAAACATAAATATTCTCTTCCCAAAAAGCATGTCTAATCAGGATAGACTAGACAGTCTACTAATTATCCTTCTCAAACAGATTATTTCCTTGAAAAGTATCAAGCATTTATGACCATACATGAACGGTCTGATTTTTCAAAATATTCTCATTAAATGCTCCTCAACCGCCCGCACTATAAAAGGGACTTCGCTTCTTTTCAAGCAAATCACACTTCAAAAATATTTTTCTCTCTCTAAAGTTTGAATCTTCAAACCTTTAATCATCCGTTTCTCAATCTATCTTTCGAAGATGAACGCCGAAATCCGAAACACTGTCATCGTTGATTTCTACAAAATGTTGAACTCAAGATTCGAAGAAACTATCTTTTCTCCTATAGTCAAATCTGGTCTACAAAGATTTCTTGAAGGTTCGAACACCATCCTCGAAGAGGAGGTGTATGAATTCTTCAACAACGGACATGTATGTATTGATGGCAGCATCAGGACCATCATTGACGGATCACAACATCGACTCACCGAGGAGTCATTAGCCAACTTTTTCCAACTTCCATCTGAAGGGTTTTCGGATTTTTCAACACCCAACTTTCCAGCAAAAGAGGACTACTCTTTCATCTTTTCCGGCTCTATTCATCCGGTTGATGATTGCGGTCAAAAAGATGAACTCGCACCCCATTACCAAATCTTTCATGACTTGGTCCAGCGGTCCATTCTAAGCCGAATGGCAAACCAAAACTACTCCCGCGAGGTATTCGACCTCATGATCGCAATCCTCACACCCTTGCCCATAAACTAGGTCTCATACCTCTTCAACAATCTGAAGAAGCTCATTAAAGCTCCAAGGGGAAGAATCGGTTTTGCTCCCAAGATAAACCGATATTTGCGAGCTAACTTTCCCAACCTCGGACTGGGGGTTCCTGTAGGACCAGCCAACACCATGAAAAATTCCATGATGGAAAGCTGTATAGAAAGAATTGAAAACCGGACTAGCAACACCGTGGAGGAATGGGTCGACAGGATGAGAGAAGGAGAGTGATTTTTCTTTCCTTGAATCTATGTAGTTTCCAGTTACTCTGGTCATTTTGCTGTACGACCAGATAACCATTTATGATATAATTTTTTCGGATTAATATAAGATTTTAAGATTTCAGTCTTCTGGTTTATTACAAAAAATCCTTTCCGGTTTTAACCTCATCTTTTTGAAATTCAGTCAAAAACTAAAAACTTGCGGTTAATCAAAACTTCCAGTTAACCAAATCTTCCGGTTAACAAAATTTCCAGTTAAGGAAATAAATCTCAAAAATACATCTTAAATTTCAAACTTACCATCAAACGGTTTACCGCCCACAGTATGCCACTCACGGTTTACCGCCTATTCTTACCGCCCATATTAACTCTTCAAAATTACCACCAAAAGTTACTGTAGTAACTTTTGGAGGGAAATTTGGCGCAAAAAAAAAACAGGAATGAAGTGACGGTTCAACTTCTTAACCGTCAAAATCCGCTCACCGATATAAGTTGGAAACATCTCATTATTCACTCAAGTTTTCTCTCTCTAAAAATCTCCATAGCTTTCTACATTCAAATCTTCTTACGTTCTTCATCTCCTTCAAATCAGTTCACCATGGAATCAGATCACGCACTTTTCAACTACATCTTGCAGGTCGATTTCAATGATATCGAAGAACATGCTGCTGACGAACACAAAGCAGTGTTATAATCCGTGAAAGATTATGGGCTGGAGACATATCTTTATGGTCCGTTCATCGTTCACCAGACTGAAATTGAAGAGTTCTTAAGCACGGCGACTCTGACGAAAAGAACCATTTCCGCCACCGTGTGCGGCAAGGCTGTCGATATAACTGAAGAGATATTTTCGGAAGCTCTCGGTTTGCCCAACACCGGGAGAGATTTCAAAACAAGTCTATCGAAAGCTGACTCTTATGCAGTCCGGCTGGCTATCTCAAACGATGAAACGGATCTGGTGTCTCACTCCAGCCGGAAGAACAAGCTCAAGCCAGAATTCAGACTGCTGGTGGACAACATCTCCAGATCTCTTCAAGGAAAAGGAGGAAACTTTGACAATCTGACCAAACTAAAGCTGCAAATGTTGATGGTGATTGTCCGCGATGACAAAATCGACTTGGGATGCGTATTGTTCGAACAACTTTGCGAGGTGGTTGCCAAGACGAACGGTCGGGTACAAGCCTATGCCATGCAGATTGGGAAGATTCTGCATTTTCTGCATGTCGAAATCAGAGAAGGTACACCGCTCTCCCCCTCCAAAATATTAACTGCTGAACACATGAGTAAAAGAACTGTTAAACCGGCCAAGCCGATATCTACAAGGGCCAAAGTAATAAAGGAAGTTGAACCGGCTGCCCGAGTTGGCGAGAGTTCCAAAGAGACCGATCCAAAAGGAAAGGCTAAACAAATAGAGGTCCCGCAGAAAAAGGGGAGAGTAAAAAGCTTAGTAAGGAAAATCGGTAAGAAACCGGCAGATCAACTCCAAGATTCCGAGAAAACCTTGTCTTCGGGAAAAACCCCTAAGCCGTCTGATCAGCTGATTCATCCAACTCCACTAAAAGTAGTTCGTCCGATATCAATTCACTCTTCTCCTCGTCCGGAAGGAGAGACAAACGTAGCCGGAATAGTTCCATCAAGGCAAACCGAATCCTCGGGGAGCCAAGTCGCATTGTCCAAGTTAAAGGAAACTCCGGTTAAAGAGGTTAGTACTCACTCCCAAAACTCTAAGTCTCCGTCTAAAATATTAACGATGTAATCGACGATATCGGATTGAGAACCTCGGAGGCGATAGAAAACGTGGTCCAAGATGTCAATCGTGCTATTGAAGACGATATGACAAGTACTCTCAAGAACTCTAATCAGGTTGAAGCAATCGGTCAAACCACATTTAACCGGCCGAAGAAGCGGCCAACTCTGAAAACATTATCCCTCCTGTGCAGGAGGGAGACAATGATGAAAGGCAGCCATCCGGCTCAACTGGGGACAAATCTATTCCAACCGGATCAAATGATCAACCGGCACAAGATGGGCCATCCAATCCATCTATCACACCTGAAGGTCCATCTCTTGTCTCCAAAGGAAAACATGTAATGATCGAAAACCCTCCGGTGCAAGGAGGAAGTGACTCGCAAAGGAATGTAACCGGTCCCAAACAACCTGAAATCACACCCGACGCTGAAGTTCCGATTTCAGAGGAAGAAGAAGAAACAATTTTCCAAAAATTCATCGGTGATATGAATGAGGAAGCCGAAGGAATAGCCGGCCCGTTTCACTTATGGGTCAGACTTAGAAGTGAAACAAAGCTCTCTCACATGATCCCCGACTTCACAGGAAACGAATATTGGACAGAACTTTTGCGGTTAGAATAAGAGGCTCTCGAAATTGCAGGCACTGAAGTTATCCAAGCAGACTATGTAAAAACGGAGCTGATTGACGAACACGCTAAGTAGAAAGTAGTAACTGATGCCTTGATGAAAGCAGATGGAGAAGAATTAAATCAGATGGAATTAAAAATGTTCAAGCGGTTCCAAAAAGTCCGAGAAGACATCATCGGTAATGTTAACCAGTTAGAAGCATAATGGAGAGAAAGCTGCAAACCTCTTCTTCTACATCACGAAGAGTTTCAAAGTAGACCGATTTTTAAAATCGGTGAATCTTCCAAGTCGGCAGGGAACGGGCAGGAGGGACGTCAGCCGCAAGAAATTGAAAACTAGAATAACCGGGCCAAATCTCCAAATCACGCTGATCAGAATCTGGGACTCGAGCAGATAAAGGGGGTCATTAACGATACTGTCGCTTCCTCATTTAATGAATTCAACACGGTCACGGAAGCCAGAATCGCCTCCAGTCAAGCCGAACTGATTGAGACGGTTCAGGCATCCATCAAGACAACGGTTGAAAGATCGGTTGAAATGGCAACCACACCACTTCTCGAGATGATGCAAGTCATGACAACTCAGATTGAGAAGCTGACTAAGCTGCAAGCGGCTAGAACTCAAGAACAGATTCGATTGGATGCCGAAACAGCTCACAGAATTCAAGCCGAAGAGGAAGACAATGAACAGTTGAAAAAGGGAAACAAAGATAAGGATCACGAGTTGGCCAAACAATACGATAAGGAAGAAAAGTCGCACAACCAGAATCCACGCCAACTCTAGTTCAGCACACAATGGTAACAAGGAAAAAGGGTAAACGAAAGAAAATTGAGAGCTTGTTAAAACAGGTGGAACAAAGCGGCATTGAAGGTTCACAACCAGTTGGTCAGCTCGAAGAACCTCTTGATAAAGAAGAAGAAGAAGAAGAAGAAGACACTGACCACCTCCATCCGAGGAAGAAGAAAAATGTTGCATCATCTTCTGTCGCTCCACCAAGTCAAATACAAATAACTGTTCCACCGCCTCGACCACCTAGACCAGCGGGCGGTCTCTTCCGGTTCAACCAACGTCCTCCCGGTAGAACAAGTCTCTTTACCGGCTGGTGCATGGACGCAGACAAAAGAGAGAGAGAAGGGAAAAAAGAGGAGGCTAGGCAAAAAGAAAAAGAAAAGGGGGGACCATCCGAACTTTAGCTTATTTCCTCACTTTACTTTATGAACTTATTTGATTTACCTATCGTAGTTTTTAAAGAACTTAGTTATTTTCATAAGATCTCAAATTTATAATTAGTATCTTTGAAAAACTAACTTATTTTTGAAACTTTTCTTTGAAAAGCACCAAAAGGGGAGAAATTGCTAAACATATTTTTCAAAACCGGCCAAATTCTCTCAAAAACCGGTCACACATTACAAGTTTTGAATATTTATTCTAAATAATCAAAAAGGGAGAAATTGTTAGAAAAATTAAGTAAGTTAATTTTTAAACCGGCCATACACTACAATTTTTGAATATTTATTCTAAATAATCAAAAAGGGAGAAATTGTTAGAAAAATTAAGTAGGTTAATTTTAACCGGCCAGAGAACTTAATTAATCTCAACTCTCATGTGCAGGAACAAATCAAACCGCATAAACCGGCTGGAGAAAATACTAAAATAATACGGCTCCAAATGATCAAGTCATGATCAAAAGGAACCGGCTTCAACATCTCAACCAGACCGGCTAGCAAGAAAGTTCTCAATTCCAACCGGATCATATTACGGGAAGATCAACCTGAAACTTCGAAATATAAGATGACGTAATATGACGAAATAGATACTTTTTGGGAAAACGCAAGAAGATAAGATCCGGATCATAAGCGTGCAATAAAAACTATGATGGTCTTCTTATCCGACCAGACAGCCGGAACGTGCATGTTTGTCATGTGTCCAAAACTGCAAGTCGCTCATGTCATCAGAAACTGACTGGTGGACGCATGCTTGCCAAGTGTCAGAAAGATGAAACGTGCACGCAACATCTCTGGACCGGCGTGTTTCAGAATGGCCAATCCTACGGAGAGAGAGGCAAATGACCGTTAGGACATTATTCACTATAAAAAGAAGACGAAGGGACTTCATTTAATGGTTCTGAACATCTAAGAGAGAGAAAGAAATCTCACGCGCGAGCCTAAATAGTAGTTTTAAATTACTGAAAGCATTGTTGTTGTATTGAGTTATTGTATTACATCAGAGTGAAGTGGTGTAACCGGCGAGTAGCGATTAAGGCTCGTCCGGCATTGTGTGAGTGTTGTAACATTCAAGTTAGTGGAAATCCTTCTCTTAACCTGAGAAGAAGGAGTGACGTAGGAGAGTTTGCTCCGAACATCCATAAAAAATCTTGTCTTGTGTTATTTTCTTTATTACCGGCTGAATCACTCTAAACCGAACTATCAATTACCTCAAATCAAACCGAAACATAACCCTCTTCATTAACCAAACCGGTCTATCTATCTTCTCTAACCGATCTCTTATTAATCTCATCAAAATCAAGTTTTGTGTGTTGCTTCAAGCTGAAATAGACATTTCCGCCCTTGAACCCGGTTCAAGAGTCTGTGACAGCTTGCGCGGTGTTAAGAAAAGGTTTTAGTCTCTAACCGGACTATCACCAATCAGAGTGTGCTGTGTTGTTGTGTAAGCGGTCAACCCTAAGAAACCGGAACCCCGGTACTCCAAGGCGATCCCGATCCTAACAGAAATAGATGGAATAGATGATAAAGAAGTAATAAAATGATTAGAAAGTGATTAAATATATGAAAAAGAATGAATGAAAAAATATTTAAAAGTGATGAGAAAGAAAAACGCTGAGATTATAAGCTTAATTGCTGAAGAGAGAGATAGAGAGAAAATTGAGTTTAAACGTAAAATGTGTTTGATTATAATTTTGTGCGTGAGTTTATTACGCAAAATTATTGCAGTAGCTTATTATACAAACGCTCAAACACATCGTTTAAACGCTAAATCAACATGGCCAAAATTGTTATATAAATCTGATTGAATAAGACTTTATCTCACACACAAGTCTTTATCGCACGATTTATGATTTAAAATATATATTTTAGTTAAATAAATATATTTGAATAAGAATTTAGCGCACAAACAAGTCTTTGTAGCTATATTTATGTTAAAGCATGAATTTATTAATTGAATCTTATTGAATAAGACTGTAGCCGACAAATCTTTGTCGTTGTCGTTACATTACATTAGAGCTATTGTAAAGCAACCGTTCTAATGTAAATCAACTCTAATGTAATGCGGTCATTATGTTAGAAGAGTTGGTGTAAAACAACTCTAATGTAATGCTCACATTATATTAGAGCTCTTGTAAAACAGTTTTAATGTAATGCTAGCATTACATTAGAGTTGATGATGCAAAGATGCTCAAATTTAATGTGAGCATTACATTAGAGTATATGTTATAAAGCAGCTAATGTGTATGAATGTAGGATATCAACTATTGAACTTACTTTACACTGTGTTGTTGTCCTCTCTTTGGGGGTGCAGGGGATCACATCACAAAAATTGGGGGTGCAGGGGATCGTACATCTCCGTTAGTAACTCAAATTTATATTTCTCGCTCTTTCATTTTATATGTCCTCATCTTCAATCTTTATCTATTCCACATTCACCATTTATTTATTATTTTTGATTTCTTCCTCTAAAACATTCCTAATTTCTTAGTCGGAAACATATTAAATGAATCTTAGCATGAAATAAGTTCAGTAACTCGCTAAAACTTCATGAATCTTTGCTGGAAACGAGCTTAGTAGCTCGTCGAAACTTCACGAATCTTTGACAAAAAAAGCTCTATAGCTCACAAAAATATTTCATTTGTGTGGACTAACATGGTTTTGTTTTATTCGTGTAAAATGTTATGTTTTGTTTGAAAAACTAACAAGGTTCTATTTTGTTAATATTTAAGAAACAAACAATGACGTCGTGTATCTAACAAGAAGGTGACATATTTCATTAATACTATGTTTCTAATATTTTAAGTTAACAATAGTGGTTATTGCAAACTGATATCGTGTAATATGATACGAGCATTACATTAAAGCTAGTGTTGTAAATAACTGTAATGTAATGGTCGCATTAATTAAAAGAGATGCTCTACAGTAAAACAATCTGTAAAATAACTATAATATAATTTTCGCATTACATTAAAAAAGCTATTATAAAGCAACAATTCTAACGTAATGGTTGGTACAGTTGTTATAAATAGATATTTTGTAATGCTCACATTACATTATAATTGCAGTAATGCTCACATTACATTAGAATTGTTGTAAAGTAGAAACTTTAATGTAATGTGAGCATTAAATTATAGCAACTATTTTAAAGCAGCTAATGTGTATGAATATATTCACACGAAGGTTTTCACACAAATACAGCGCATCAGTTATCGAACCTCATATCTCTCGCATATAAATCAAATACTCTACCATTTGAATTACATACTTTTTTTTGTTATACTTATTATAATTAATAATTTTAAAATAATAATAAAAAAATATAATAAATCTTTATTTTTTATTTTAAAAGTCTTAATTTTATCGTATCTCAACAATTATTAATTTTATTTAAATATAATAATAACATAATATTTTGTATTTGGTAGATAGACTTGTTTAATTTTGAATAATCAAGAACAAAATATGCACAGCAGCCAAGTGTTACATAAATTTGAAAATCATTTTTATTCATTTCAATCCACCTGTTCAATTTTGTTTCTATCAACATGATGAGATACACTTTCCTAGCATTGATTCTTGCGATAAGCTAACATTGAACATCCAAATGAGTTTTAAACATCCAAATTTAATTTTTCAAACAAGCTCATATACCACATTTTGAAATCGTAGCTTAAACCCTCTTCTAAAATATTATGTTATTATTATTGTGATTTTTTTTTAATAATTATTGAATTATAATAAAATTAAACCTTATAAAACATAAAATAAAACTGAATTATACATAATTATTTTAAAATTATTAATTATAATAATTATGACAAAAAAAAAAGTCTTAAAATATAAGATATATATATATATAAGATATAATCATAATATTATAAATTATGATAATATTATTATTATATTAAAATAAAACATATGTCAAATATTTTATCACATGATCAATTAGATTAATATTAATATTATCTTATATTATTATATTAGTTTCATTATAAATTCAATGTAATGTCTATAATAGATATAACTTGTGTAATTTAATATCATTCAATACAATTTCCCTGGTCGCTTTGCATGCGAGAGATACCTCGGTATGATCCTTGCATTCTCAATTTTTCTGATACAATTTCCCTGGTCGCTTTGCATGCGAGAGATACCTCGGTATGATCCTTGCATTCTCGATTTTTCTGATGCTCTTTTCACAAAAGAGTACATCACCTCACGTGTAAAACGAGCTTTACCCGAGAGTTGTTATACAGAAGATTTAAAATTCACTTTACTAGAGCTCTTTTATATAACAGATGTAAAGCTCGCTTTATACGAGATGTTATACAACACTTTCTTGTGAAACAATTTACACATAAATGTGAAATGATTCACACTTTCATGTGAAACAAATAATACCTTAATGTGAAGCGTTAGTTTGAAGTTAATTTAAAGTGTTGTAAAACGTGTTTTACATTAAAGTTGATATACGACATCTCCCATGTAAAAAACTTTACATTAGCTGATTTAAACTCTCAATACAAATAAAATAAAATTGAATTATTATATTTTTGTATTTTTATTTTTAAATTATTATTTATTGTAATCGTATATTTTATACAAAAATATTATGTTATTTTATTGTTAAATAAAATTTAAAATTGTTAAATTATAATGACACTAAGTGTTATAAAATAAAACTAAATTATTATATTAATTATTTATTTTTTATACCAAATATTATGTTATTATTATTGTTTAAAAAAATTAAATTCAAATAAAAAAATGAAAAAAAATACATACTCTATATATTTTTCATATAAAACTCATCATCGTCTTAATTCAATATTTTTTTTGTTATTATTATTGTTAAATAAAATTAATAACTACTAAATTATAATGAAACTAAGCCTTATAAAATAAAAAATAATTATTATATTTCTATATTGTTATTTTAAAATTATTAATTGTTAACAAAAAAAAAAAAGGGATGTAGCTCAAATGGGAGTATCTCTCATAATGTAAAAGGCGATTTACACGAGAGCTGTTGTAAAATAGATATAAAGCTCACTTTACATGAAAGATGATGTATAACTCTCTCTTGTGAAATGATTCACACCTTCGTGTGAAAGACATTTATCATGTGAAGCGTTAGTTTACAACATCAGCTCCTCAACAACTACTCTATACTCTAATGTAATGCGAGCATTACGCTTTACAACAACTACTCTAATGTAACCTGCTATAATGTAATGCTCACATCTATATCTATATATATATAATGATACTTAATTTCAAAGTATTCAGATTGCCGGATAAAAAACTGTGGTTAATTATGATATATATGTGAGAGTAAATGAATATTTTAGTTAGATTGTGTTTGATCCGTCCATAAACTTAAAACAGTTAAAAATAAAATTAAAAACATTATATGTATGTTTTGAAGTTACAACATAACAAAAACAAGTACAAGTTTTTAACTAATTAGGCTAATAAGACTTTTATTTTAAATTTTAACACCAAATTTGATAAACGCGAGACATTCTAATATTTTTATTTAATGTACTTTAATTTAGTATTTTAATTTAATGACTACAGCAGATAAAGGGGAAGGCCCTCCACAGATAATATTCTGAGCTACTTCAAGACTACGACTGTTAAAGCGCTCTATAATATTTATTTTATTTCAATAATTTAATTTAGTATTTTTTTTTTTGTAGGTATATGTTTTAATTAAGAAAGAGAATCATTTAAATATAATTAGATTCAAAGAATTAATCATATTTTCTAACCAGACTATTTTATGTGACTAATTACAAGAAAAAAGGGATCAAATAATATGTTTAAATGGAAATTAGAAGTATAAAAAGTTAAATATTTTAAAAAATTAACCGGAAAAGTGGATATTTAAAAAAAATTAAAAGCATAGATAGAATTAGATGTGATTCCAAAATCAATTGTAAATATAAATACTATAATGTTGGTTGTCCCAATTATTTTTTCTAAATAGAATAATATATGACTATCATGATTGATTTTCTCACGTTTTCCTTACAAGTTGTTACATTGTAAATTAATTTTGACAATGATATGTGATGAATAAACAAAATATAATTCCAGCTCATTTGCCTTCATTACTAATATAATATAGATCCATTTGAAAATATTTTAATACAGCTGTGGTGAATAAGTAAGCCTAAATATATTTAATATAATAAGATAAATTATTTAATGTTTATCCTATTTATTATATGGAGTTTTCAAATAAAGTTCTTCCCACCAACTTAGATTTTTTAAAATCTCAATTTAACCATTTATAAAATGGTTTCCAAATAAATTAATTGTTAATATTTGTTATTTATCAAAAACAAATCCCAAGTTATTTTCCACTTATAATACCCAAATCAAGGACCCATCCAATGTTAGGCCTAATAAATTTGGGCTATAACCCAAGTGGATGTGGGCCAAATAGACCAGTCTTGTTTATTAGATTTACTTGTTTATTGACTGGACCAAATTGCAAAATTGTTCAAAGAAAATTTTATTGGTCCCTTTTTTATTTTTATTTTAATGATTATCAAATAAATAAATTAATTAAATTTACTGTATTAGACCTCAAAATAAACCATATTTCTCTCCTAACACCTATCACAATACCCCCAATATCAATAAAGAGAATCCAAAATATGCATAGCAAAATATTTATTGAATTGGTTATTATTTCTGAATTTTAAAAATACAAATGATAAAATTTGGAGACAAAAGCAAAGCCAAACAATGTAACAATTAAGAACATGAAGAAATTATCAAAGTTAAGGAAAACCATACAAGAATGATTGAAAATACAAATTAACACTAGGACAAACTACCCGAGATTGAAAGTAATGAAAAAGAATTTTACATTTATTAACAAAGGAATCAACCAAATGATTTACATATATATTTTTTTTAATAAAAAAAGACATTTTTAGGAGTAATGTAACTATTGATGGTCCATAGTAAGGTAATTCTATTGTGTCATAAAACATTTAGTCAAATATACATTTTTATATGACGGCGAAAACCTGAATCATAAAAGTACTTATGACATTATTAATTTACAATCATAAATTTTGTTTTTTAATAATTATATTTTTAGTTATCACACTCTTTAATTTTCTAATCGAGAAGTTTTACGGAAAAAACAACATATTTTTAAAGTCAATAAAGCATATTAAAGTATTTGTTCTCAATATCGACATAACGAGTGAGCATTTTATTTTCAAATTTCTTTTCTAAGAGATGAACTAGTTAGACACACATATTTATATTAAATTAAAAGAATAAAAAAAGTAAAGTATTTAAATAATTTTGTGCTTTGAAAAAAAAAACAATTAATGTAGGAATATAAAAAAAAGAAGGTTAAATAAATTTCTTAAAAATACAATTGTATGATTTATTCAAATATAAGATTGAATTGTATTCATATTAAAATTCTAATTTCAATTCAATTATAATTGAACCAATCCAAACATAACTTCATAGTCACATCTTTGCTTAAGATAGGTGGAGAAATGCACCCATTTTCAATTCTAATTCAAAATTTATAATCTTTTAACATTTTGTTAGAACATAAATTGGAATTAAGGTTTGAAAATTGAAATTGAGTTTAACACATTTGAATTAAAATTTTAGTGCTTTTTCTAAGCATATAATTTGAATTAGTTTTCAACTCTTAAAATATGGTATTGGAGTGTCAAAATTATAATTGAAACTCCAATCCCATTTTCTATGAAAATAAATAAAACTCGTCACTAAAATAAAAGTTGGGACTATGCAATGCCAATTTCCTACTGTTTTCATTTATTAACAATTCTAGAAAGCAAGATTTGTAGCCTGAACTTCTTGCGATGAATGTTCCTACTATGTAAACCATTTATGACGAATTTTCCCGACAACTAAAATCATAAATTCCTCATTTATCATAAATACAGTCGCAATATTCCTCGCTATTTTCCTACATCTATTTAACATCGGTAAATACAGTCGAAAGCAAGTTTTATTTATTCATTTGTAGTGTATGGATTATTATAAGTCCTAGGTCAGCCCTAAAGACAAGCCCCAAACTCCAAACTCAACACAAATTAAAACCTCAATCCAGTTTCAAACGGGCCTTCTAATTCCTTATTTCTTTGTATCCTTCATAATATTAAGATACTTAACCTATATAGTATATACTACTAATGTATATATATCTAATTAAACTTCTCTAGTCAATGTGAGATTGAGTCACACATTTTATTTAAAAAAAGAATTGGCTTAGAGCAGCCCAAAATAATGGCGATACTACTAATTCCAAACATAATTTTTTAATTTTAAGTCAATTTCAATTCAACAAAATAACTAAAATTTCAATTCCAATTATATATATTCAAGTTAAATAAATTTAGAGGAAAAAAAGAAAATAACATCACCTAGAAACTAGTGGAAGAAAATTAAGGCCACAATGGTCTATTATTTTGAGAAGGTTCTAATCAAACACAATTCAAGATGACTGTGCTTGACGCAAGCCGTCCTTAGTACATATTGATGGGTAAATGTATTCTTCAAAACAGAACGCTTCCCAATTAACTTATCAATTCTGCAACCAAAAAACAGATCTTCACCGTTTAGAACGTAGCCCCAGAAATAACCAATAAACAGTTAACGTTTGAAGTCAATCAAACAGTGCAAACTACGGCAAACAGAAATCTTCTCCAACTGCTACCTCAAACCCTTGAATATGTTTTTGCTCTGGTCTCTCTTGTTGTTCTCCAAACTCTGTTAACCTAAAGTGGAAAAATAATGTTTCTTTACATTATATATCTTGGGCCTAAATAAAGCCCACAACAAGTTGGGTCTCTCCAACTAGGAGGACAAAACCCAACAAACTCTCCCGGCCGACTAGTTGGAGGGTAATGTCAACCCGACAACCGAGCGACATAACTCGAACTTGTTTCGTGACACCACCTTTGTCAACATATCTGATCCATTATCATCTGTAATAATCTTTTCAAGTTCTAACATCTTCTCATCCAAAGCATCACGAATCCAATGATAACGAACTTCAATGTGTTTCGACTTTGAATGAAATGAATATTCTTGGCAAGATGAATTGCACTTTGATTATCACAAAATAAGATGTACCTTTCTTGTTTCAACTCAAGTTCCATTGTGAATTTTTTTCAACCACAATAACTCTTTTGTTGCCTCAACTGCAGCTATAAGCTCGGCTTCAGTAGTAGAAAGAGCAACACACTTTTGCAATTTAGATTGCCAATTCACAGCTCCCCCGACAAAAGTCACCAAATATCCTTAAGTAGATTTTCGATTATCTAAGTTTCCGGCCATATCAGAATCAGTATATCCAATTAATATAGACTTCTCACATCCTTAAGTTAGTTGAAGATTCGTCATTCCCTGGAGATATCTCATAATCCACTTCACGGCTTCCCAGTGATGTCTTCCCGGATTTGATAAATATCTACTCACCACACCAACAACATGCGCTATATAAGGTCTAGTACAAACCATAGCGTACATAAGGCTACCAACTGCTGAAGAATATGGAATGTTATTCATAAAAAACTTCTCATCATCAGTGGAAGGACAACCAGTATGACTAAGCTTAAAGTGAGAAGCTACATGAATATTCACCACTTTAGCTTTATCCATATTGAAGCGTCGAAGAACTTTCTTAATGTACATCTCTTGTGACAAATGCAACTTTCTGTTATCCCGATCACGGATAATTCGAATCCCAAGAATTTGACGTGCTGGTCCTAAATCTTTCATGGCAAACGACTTAATTAGAGTTTCTTTTAACTCACTCATTTTAGAAATATTTCTTCCAACAATCAGCATATCATCTACATATAGTAGAAGAATAATAAATTCATCAGAAAATGTTCTCACAAAAACACAATGGTCAGTCTTGTTCATCTTGTACCTATGTTCAATCATAACTGAATTGAACATTCGATACCATTGTTGTGGTGCTTGTTTCAAACCGTAAAGACTCTTCACTAACTTGCAAACATAGCCTTCTTTCAGTTTGTCTTGAAAACCCTCTAGTTGTTCCATATATATCTCTTCTTTTAAATTTCCATAAAGAAATGTTGTTTTCACATCCATTTGTTCAACCTCTAGATTAAGACTAGCGGTTAAACCAAGAACCACACAAATAGATTGCATTTTCAACACAGGAGCAAAGATCTCACCAAAGTCAATACCCTTTCTTTGCGAGAAGCCTTTTACAACTAACCGATCCTTATATCTAGACTGTGAAGTATGCTCATCCTGCTTTAATCGATAAAGCCATTGATTTTTCAAAGCCTTCTTGCCCTTAGGCAACTTTGTTAGCTCAAAAGTGTTATTCACACGAAGAGATTGCATCTCATCTTCCATGGCATTCATCCATTCCTTTTTATTTTCACTTTCCAAAGCTTCTTGAAAACTCTCATGTTCTTCAGCATTAGTGAAAAATACATACTTATTTGCTGAGTATCTAACTGAAGGACGTCTCTATCGAGTAGACTGTCTTGGTTCATTAGAAGGTATGGACTCATCAACATTTTCATTGCCTTGATCATTTTCATTTCCAACATTAGATTCATTGCTAGAGTCAACATCAACAAAATCATTAGTATTTAAAGGATTACCAGAATGTAAACCTATACCTTGATTTTCAGTTTGATCGTTGTTGGTGTTTATCAAGTTAGGAGCAACTGGAATTGAATTCACTTCAACCATCTCCTCATTTACTTGAGTTGGAACAACCTCGTCCACCTTGTCGATATCTTCAATGATATAATCCTCCATAAATATAGCATCACGACTACGAATAAGCTTCTTATTAACCGGATCAAAAAACCGATATCCAAACTCATCCAGTCCATAGCTGACAAACACACACTTCTTGGTCTTGTCTTCCAGGTTTGACCTCTCATCTTTGGGAACATGAACATAAGGCATACACCCAAATACTCTAAGATGATCATAAGAAACATTTTTACCACTCCAAACATGATTTGGCACATCAAAGTTCAAAGGAACACATGGTGTGAGATTTAACACATGTACTACTGTACTTAATGCTTCACCCCAAAAATATTTTGGCAACTTTACTTGTGAAAGCACACATCTCACCCTTTCCACTAGTGTCCTATTCATTCTTTCAGCCAACCCATTTAACTATGGTGTTTTCAGAGGCGATTTTTGGTGACGAATACCCTGTTGTCGACAATACTCATCAAAAGGTCCAATGTACTCTCCCCTGTTATCTGTTCGAATACATTTCACCTTTTTTCCAGTTTTCCTCTCAATTGAGGCTTGAAACACTTTGAATGTGTTTAGCACTTGATCTTTCGTCTTCAATGTATATGACCAAACCTTTTGGGAATAGTCATCAATAAATGTTACAAAGTAGTATGCACCACCAAGTGATCTTGACTTCATTGGCCCACATACATCAGAATGCACCAAGTCTAGTAATTCTGACTTTCTTTTTTATTCAGATGATCTAAATGACACTCGTCTTTGTTTTCCAGTCAAACAATTTGGACATCTCTTCAACTGCCCATTTGAAACCCCACATAACACATTCTTTTTATCTAACATAGCTAAGCCTTTCTCGCTAACATGAGCAAAACGTTTGTGCCATAACTCAGAAGAAGAATCAGCCTCACAAGTGTTGATGTAACATTTAGATATCCCAGAACGAACAATATACAAATTCGAAAGTCTCTTACCTTTGGCAACAACCATTGATCCAAGCTTCCATTCACCGCCAGAAAAAGAATTACAAAAGCCTTCATCATCCAATCTTCCAACCGTTAAAAGATTGAAGCGAATATTAGGAATATGCTTAACCTGTTTTAGAACAAGAGTAGTGCCATTGACCATCTCCACACAAACATTACCAATTCCAACCACTTGCGCTTGACCAGTATTGCCCATACGAGCAATACCAAAATCACCAGCCTCATATGTTGAGAAAAAAATCTCGTCGTGATGTAACATGAGTAGAAACACCACTATATACAATCCAATCCAATCCATCTCATCACAAGACACATTAACATTCTTAACGTCATTATAATAAATAGTAAGGAAATCATTAACAATAGCAAAATTATCATGATTTTTACTTTCTCTGTGGTTAGAAGTAGTGGATGTGTTCTAAGTTTTCTTCTTGTTCTCCTTCTTCAATTTAAAATAGTTTTTCTTGATATGGCGCTTTAGGCCATAATGATGACACTCAATATTTGCCCACTTATTAGAAGCCCCACGAGACTTGCTACGATTACTTTTTCGCCCTTTACTTCTCCCCCTGGATTCTGTAACTAAGACCTCTGATTGTAAAGAATAGTCTTGTGTCTTTTGTCTCATTTCTTCATTCAACACACTGCTTTTTACTAAATCCATTGAAAGAACACTATCTGGAGCAGAATTAGACAAAGTTGTTCTAAAAGTCTCTCATGAATTAGGCAGAGTACCAAGTAAACATAAGCCTTGTATCTCGACATAAAAGCTGAGTTTCATCGCCTCCAATTGATTAATAATTCCCACAAAAGTATTCAAGTGATCAGTCATCGGAGAACCAACTTGATACCTTAAGGACATCAATTGCTTGATCAAAAACAATTTGTTATTACCTGTCTTTCTCTCATACAATTCTTCGAGCTTAGTCCAAAGAGTACGAGCATCAGTAATAGAGATAACATGGTTCAGAACATTGTCATCAACCCATTGACGAATATAACCACATACTTGTCTGTGCAAGAATTTCCAATCATCCACACTTTTTTTTGCAGGCTTTACTGAAGAGAATACTGACAAATGAAAACTTTTCACATATAATAAATCTTCCATTTTAGTCTTCCAGATATTATAATTGGAACCATTCAAGCTCACCATCCTAGATGTGTTAGTCTTCATCCTTATACTCAAATAAAACCAAGCTTTGATACCACTTTGATGGGTAAATGTATTCTTCAAAACAGAACGCTTTTCCAATTAACTTATCAATTCTGCAACCAGAAAACAGATCTCCACCGTTTAGAACGTAGCCCCAGAAATAACCAATAAGCAGTTAATGTTTGAAGTCGATCAAACGGTGCAAACTCCGGCAAACGGAAATCTTCTCCAACTGCTACCTCAAACCCTTGAATATGTTTTTACTCTGGTCTCTCTTGTTGTTCTCCAAACTTTGTTAACATAAAGTGAAAAAATAATGTTTCTTCACATTAAATATCGTGGACCTAAATAAAGCCTACAACAAGTTGAGTCTCTCCAACTAGGAGGACAAAACCCAACAGATATATACTTGTCTTTTTATTTATTTAATAATAAAACATAAGAGAATTATGTTTGGAAATAATAATTCATTTAGATATATTTAGATTGTCTATAAACTATTTATTTGATGTCTTTGGTAAATAAAAAAAATTAAAGCGAATGATTGAATATTTTGACTAGAGAGAAATGATGGTTCGATTTTCAGTTTGTATCTTTTGTTGATTATAAAGAAATGATGGTTGGATTTTCTAGTTTGTTTTTGGACCTGGTGAACTTTGAATCTGTGATATCTTTGAGTATAGCTAAGTCACGAGAATTGTATTATAAATACTTTTAATAGGTCATCTACAATTGTTGTTAGAAGTTCGATTTTATTAAAGTACAATGATTCAATATAAGCATCTTACCATCTTCTAGTGGTATTAGACATGGCACGATTAATATTGGGGAATGATTGAAACAGATTTTAAATATTAGTAACATTATTAATCATGATAATTTAACAAAAAGAAAACTCATTAAAGTAACCCAAGTGTCAAAAATGGTTCTTAAATGACTAAAGGTCACGAGTTTAGTTTTCACTTAAAACACTTTAAATTAAAGTGGGTATCACGAGTTTGATTCGATCAATTTATCTTTCAACAATAGTTTAGAATGTGAAACAAAAATAATAATTCAAAATAAAAAATATTTTATTATTTTCATTAATAAATAAAATAATATTATAAAAAAGAGAAAGAAATTATTTTTGATTAGTTTCTAATATTTAAATAATCCAATCAAAATAAAACCTTGTAAAAGAATAAAACCCATTAATTTGATGAATGAGAAGTTTTGACATCTGAAAACTATGACTAACTGAACAATCATTACATGACCTAAAGTATTAAAAACCCATTAAAATAAAATGAAATCATTACATAAGGAGAAAATATAAGGTGTTACACATTTGACCGTTGTTTCTTCATTACTAATTTCAATGCAAATATGGTGTTTCTTCTAGTATTTGGAGATAAGTCAGTCATCTTTAATAAGTGGAGTTCAATATTTTGTTTATATATAATTAAATAATTAGTGTAGTTAGACTGTTAATTCAGATATATTAAAATTTGGGTGAAAATTACCCTTTTAATAAATTTGATACTCTTGCAAAAGCAATTTCAAAGTTCTTACAAAATTTGGGTCAAGAAAATGAATAAATGTATAACCTTATATGTTTAATGCATATATTGAATTAACATTTTGTTCTTTTTCATTTATTTTTATACAATTATATATATTTGCTTATGTTTTTTAAACGGACTATAATTTTGTGATTATAAGTATTGCGTTTTACTCAGATCAGTTTCAGAGTGATTTTACATGGCCACCTTTCTTAAATACGTTATTTAAAAATTTGATCTTTTCACCTATACTAAGTTTATAAAAAGATAACTAACTATTTAAGGATAATCAATTTTTTTTTATATTAATTTTAACGTTAACATATTATATATCTCTATAGTGTTTAAAAAATTACTATAAAAAAACAAAAGTTAGCACCTCCAAAACAATCCAACCCTCAAAACCGACCATTAACTCTACTATTGAACTAATTAACTAATTTGTATATATAAATTCATCTCAACAACATATGTGACATTTTAATATATGTGCAAATTTTAACTATTTAGAAAAAAGAAAAAGAAAAAAAAAATTGTGGTCAATTTTAGTTGGTTGGGAGGTTGTAATGAGATTCTTGGATTGCCTAACTAAAACAATTTTATAGTTTGAACACACTTTGTAGTCCCCCCTATGACCAATTAATCAAACGATCTGGATATTCTAGAAAATAATTTGGATGCCATCTACTTGCATTTGTTATAATCTTATACAATTTAAATAAATTTGGTTAGGAATCTTTTGTTAGGAATTTTGGGGCCACCTAAAGAGTACAATTGCGAGATGACATTGACGTACTTGATTTGAGATATACATAAATAAGACCACACTAGTTTACGCTACGTCAATTAATAGGCCTGACAAAATTGAGAAACATCATTACGTGTCGTTCTATAATGGATCAAAAACAACTTTTTGCTCGATAATTTATCCATCGATGTAATCAAATCGACAACTAAATTCTTAAATAGACTTCAATTAAACTGTAGCTTGGAATAAAAAAGTGGAAGGTGATAGGATATAGAGGTAGGGTGTACGTGTGGCTATTGTGAAGAAGCCAATAGAACAAAGTATAGGACGCATCTATAGTAAAAAAAGACAAATTTCATAAATACACCATACATTATTTTCATATTTTTATGTAAGCCCCTAGTTTTTATATCTCCTTATAAACCCTAAACTATCGAAATAACTATTTTTATGCACAATTCATGGTGGAAGTGGCTAGTAAGTGTTATTTGTGTGGCGCCAGAGTTGATGAATCGATACACATTTTCCTGCACTGCCCATTTGTTTCCGAGTTCAAAAATCCCTCGTGGATTAGTTTTATCAAGAGTATATATTTGTTTTAGAAAATGATTTTTCATGCTTATGAGCTATATTTTCTTGACCTAGTTTATTCATGCCTCTAAACTCTTATTAGTTTTCAATAGAATGTACTATAAATTATACAAAAAAATAAATAAAATAATTTGTGTGTAGAGCTCAATTCATGCCGAAACATTGACTATTAATTGTTTGAAAAGAAAATGCTTCATTGTTGTTAGTAGTTATGCAATACTTGAGAAAAATGAAGAAAAAAGTAACACGGAATTGTTTAAAATAAATGAAAAAAAACAAACAAATATGTAGTTGAAGATAATATTCGAATTAAGAGCGTGATATAATACATTAGTTAGTCATTGATAATAAATATAACTATTAATAAATATAACTATTAATATGGTTCTCTTAACCATATTAGTAGTTATATTTATTATCAATGACTAATGTGATTAATATATATTTGTTGAAGTCTTCCGACAACATTACTACAATTCTTACGACTAAATCCATTTCTGCCTACATTTTTTCAATTGCCATTGTTTTCAAGTTATTAAATCTATTGTGGAGTAAATTGATTATTAATGGGTTATGCTTAGTACATGAGATATTTATAAGTTATTAAATCTATTGTGGAGTAAATTGATGATTAATGGGTTATGATTAGTACATGAGATGCTTAAAGAACATGACATGTCATTAAACATTGATTATGAGTTATATTTATTAACATTTACTATGGTATGGCCAAGGGGATCTACTTGGAAGATTGTTTGTCATTTTTAGGTGGTTCATTTTTTTTTTTTTTTTTTTTTTTTTTCATCTTCGTTTTTGTTCATATATATTTTTTCTTTCTAAAAGGTCTATTATAAAAAAAATTTATATAACTAAACACTAAACTCTTTTTCAAATTTTCAAATGAAAATACTTCGAACCAAGTCAATTAAAATCTCGATTTAACTCGTAAATTCTTACAGTTTTACAATTTTAAGAAGCCTACCGATTCCGATTTTAAATAAACTCTTCAACTAGTTAAATTCTTACGATTTTCAATTTATGATATTAAGATTTTACGAGTTTATAAATTATTTCGATTTAAAAAAAATAAAGTAAATTTAATTTTACATATTTAAAAAATTATTATTTATTCAAATAAATGACTTGTGTAATTGATTTTGTAATTATGAACTTTTATTAGTGTCATTTATTTATAATTATCTTTTAACTTAATTTTATATTTAATTCTGTAAATAAATAATAATATATAACTAATATTATCTTAAATTAAATTATAATTTTATATAAATTCTCAAATTTAACTATCTTGCTCGAAATTAACTTTAATGGCTAATTAAGATCAAATTAAGCTTGAGGACTTGAATTGAAAATTTAGAATTAGTTTAGATACTTCTTTATAAAATTTTAAAATGAAACAAACGAATAAATTTTGAATCTTAGGTTTAAGGACATACCACGTGAAATGAAATAATGATTGGCCGTGTATGAAAATTGTTTTTAATGATTTTATTTTTATTGGATAAATATATCTAGCAATAGTTTTTTTTTAATGTGTTGAATTTTTTTTCCATTATTTAATAAAAGATCAAACTTTTATCTAAAAATAGACATATCACAATTGAAAGGATATGCCTTTTATAAAAGGCAAGACTTATTTTACAGTACTTGATTTTACAGTTAACAAAATAGTGAAAGGATGAAACTTTTATAAAAGCTTGAAACTGAAGAGTACCATTTTATTTTACATTGTGATGACAATATAAACAATTACAACCAAATATTTAAATGAGAAAAAAAAAAGAAATTAAGTCCTCAAATATATGAAATTCAAGGGATGATCATCGCAAACATACAAATAAATAAAATAAATCGAAATAAACAATTGATAATCCAATATTTATATGTAGGTCTTCATCTAAATGAATATCCCATTTGAATATATAAACAAGATCAAACAATACAAAACCTCTCCAAATTATCCATCTCAATGATTTCATATCAACTGAGATCAAAGTTTAACCATTCGGGATCCCTGGTCTTGAAAAATTATTTACTTAACTCTATGTGTGCTATCTTCTATTTTCTAATTTTTCATTGTTACGTGTAATCTTCTCTTTCGATTAATTTTCGTAAACGCGTAACTATGTCACCAATGCCCAAGGATGACACATAAATTCTAGTTTTCCAATTGTTCTTGTATCTCTTCATCTTGAATCATTTACAATAATAGACTCAAGGTTCAAAAGAATTAGGTCAAAGTTATTGGCTAGTAAAAAAACCTCATTCTTCAATCCCCATCTGGTCCACAATAGTATGCTATTAGTGTATAATCTTCCTCTCCACAACCACCAATCATGCCATGATCATTCTCAAGCCCACTGTTATAACATCTCCCACTTTGATCAATTGTTGTCAATGAAAATATATCAAACCTTTAACTTGAGGATAATAAGCTCTTTAGTCCAAATCTCGAATTTACCTACTTTTATTCTAAATACCACAAATTCAACTTTTGAAAATTAAGTGATATGAGGATATCTTGAGTTCATAATTTCTAACTTGCCACCACTACCTCTCTTTCTACCCCCAAAAGCACATTGAATGAGACTTAGTTCACACAGTCAAATTATTTGAGTGACCATTTTAGGGGTGGGGTTCTATTTCTACTATAATAATGAAACTGAACTAACTAGCATGTATGTATGGTGAGTTGGTGACAAAACACTACTATAAAGATATGCTGAAAATTGCGCTATCACGATTTATGTGAAACGATTTTACCGCTAGTAAAAATAGCTAAGAACATAGGAAAATAAGTGTTACAAAAAATTCTTTTCTTTTTATTTCGATGAATATTTTAATAGTATACATAGATTCTGAACCAAAATATATATACAACTACATTAACTGAAATACATTTCAAATGATTGAGGTATTGGAATTGATTTTTGTGTTTGAGATTTCTGTGATTGAAGGGAGATGGGAAGATTTTGTTTACGTGTAGATGGCGACATTACATTACTTTTAACTTTCTCATATCGGGTTGTTCGTTTGATGCAGGGTTATTTACATGGTTTATTTGTGTTAAATGACTTAAGTATTGTTAATATTTAATATTTTAAATTTGTTGCAAAAAATAAATTATATATATTTTAATGATTTAATAAATTGAAGTATAATTTCTTTGAAAATCAAACAAACCATTGCATTAAGATGAAGCTATATATATTTATTGTGGTTTACGTGAATAACGGGTTGGACCGTTCTATGATGATCTAGTACAGAAAATTTCAGACCAAGTGTTAGTGGGGTGATAATTCTTCAGCTTTACATGATAGTGTCAAGCATTAGTGGATTATATATTTATATGGTTCATTTCTCATTACTTTCATTCTTTTCATTCTTTGTTACACATTATGAATTCACACTTGAGTTATAAATAAATATTGTCTTATGGAACATGTCATTTTATGTGGAAATAGGTCATAGCTTGACAAACATTAAAAAAAACTAGAAGTCATGATCTCGTCGTATCAATACAAATATTAGAAATTTGTAAATTAAATCAAATTAATAATTCTAGGAGACCTTTAAAGCGAAATCTTGATGGTACGCCGCACTTACCTTTCGTCATTTTGCTTATTTTGTCGATTTGATTACCGATACACTTTAGCGCTTCTCTTTCAAATGACGATTTGACTATAACACTCAAAAGCTCTTACACATTTTTCTAAACATTTGCTCTTGCTTAGCTCTCAATTATGTAAGTTGTTAACCAAGTTTAGGAATCTCTAAAAATAATAATTTATATTTTATAAAGTTATTGTCATCCTCAAAGGAATCATTTATGTAAATATGAATATTATAGACCATGTTTTATTTAATCTTACTAAAAAATATCCTAAAATATCATTATGAAAAATTATGTAACATGTGATAATTCATTGTACATTCTACAATTTAACATGGATTTTCAAAATTTCAATTTTTAATCTAATTCTACTGAATTAATTTGTATATTTTATTTATCACATTAAATTAAATACTTACATAGACAATAGATGATCCTCGATAATATTATTAGGTGAGAAGTAAAAAGATCAATTAAAAAAAAGAAAAAAGTAAGCATATGAATTACACATATGTTAATAAGCCATTGTCCTGAAATCCAACTTTATGTCAATAAAATAGTTGCAATCCCTTGTTCTTTCTACCAATTAATTATTAAATAAAAGCTTATACATTCAATATACAACTTGGATAAATTATAATATATATCCATTGTGTCCAAATGACTTGTGTTTTTCTCTTGTATTTAATATTTATACTCATTTTCAAACAAGCAACATTCTAGAAGGGATTTGTTTTGAGAATTAATTTATTGAATATTATTAAAAAAACACAAACATATCAAATATAGAAATCAAACCTAATTCATTCCAGATACTAATGCCAAAACATGATCCATAACATTAACATGGTATTAAAAATGGTGAGAAGTGCTTGAAAAACTTAAGCAAAATGAGAAGTTTACTCAATAACATCAAACTATGCTAAAAAAAGACTAGGTGAAAGATAAACAAGGATGGAGACTCATTGTGGTAGAGTGCAATAATTTATGTTTAGGATAGAAGAAATTGACTCTCTTATAAGTCTGAAGCACTACGAGTGATGTCTCGTTTGTTATGAGTTAATTCTATTTTTAAGTGATCATAAGTTTCTAGCCTATCGGCAAAAAATATGGATACTAACCCTAAGTTTCTAGGTTCGAGCCCGTCAGGCAACTTGTTCTGCGCCTAGTTAAATGATTAAGTGTGTTTGCGGGCTACATACTTAATCGGTTGTCTCATTTTCGTATCCCCTCTTTTGGCCTAGCGGCAACAAGAGGTGGATATCCCACAGGCCTCCATGAGGTTCTGGGTTCGAGCCCGTCAGACGTCAAGTTCTGCGTCTAGTTAACTGTGTTTGCGGGCTAAGTACTTAACCCGCGGGCTAAGTAATATTTGGATGTGAGTTTGAAATTAAATTGTATACTTTATCACAAAATTTGTATTCAACTATTTACAAAGAGTTTTCTTATCAATTAAAATAAAATGTATTAATGAAATGAGTTTAAAAAAATAGTAATAATTTTTTTAAGGATATTTATTTTATTTCTATAATAACTTAAAAAAAAGTATAAAGTATGATGTGATGATTGATGAGATGTTTTGTTTTAAAAAATTGAAAAGAAAATAAAAACTAGAATTGCTATTGAAAGTAAGAGGGAGAGAAAAGGATTATAAAATCAAATTTCACTAAAAGTTGTAATTCTAAATTCATAATTTTAAATTATCAGACCAACAAAAAGTAATCCCGCATACCAATTTCAAAATTGACTTCTAGACATTGTATTTCAATCTTCCATAATTCTTATTTTCTTTATAATAAATAGAACATTCTAATCTGTCTAATCCTCTTTAATTTCTATTTTTAACTTTCATTTTTCTTTGATTATCTTTTTTTGGCCTCATAGACAAAACATCATATGTACAAAACCGTGATGAGTGAATAAATCGACACTCTTCCTTCATAATATTCTCAATTGGTCCGAGTCTCATCATGTGATTAAAATATAAATTCTAGAAGGAAATTGAAATTACATTTAAATGTGTAACTCTTGGTAACTATATGAAAATAAATTTAATATTAGATCTTCAATATGAATTTAGGCTAAATATGACAAAGCTAAGATAATATTTCAATCACTAGCTAGCTATATTAGCTAGCTAGGCTAAAAGTATTATTATTAGAGTGGGTTAATGGCACATCACACTAATGATTTGTATTTTATCCAAAAAATGAAAAGATAGAATGAAAGACAAAATCATCTCTGTTTAAGGCTGAACAATATTTCTAGCCACATCACCATCTCTAAGATATTATGTCTACCCTAAGAAGGAAGAACACAAAATCCCATCAATTTTTATCAATCAATTTTTGAACAAATAATATAAATATATGTAAATATTGGGAGTCTAAATCAAGATGGGTCATTTTCATAAATTAGGGAGATAATTCCAAGAAAAGATGAACAGTGGTATTAATTAGGTTATTAGCATAAGCTATCTTGTTTTTACATGGGGGTGTTTCAATAACAAGATTCTAATCACCCACTAATCTCTTCCCAAAGCAAACCCACTTGCTTAAACAATGTTATTAATTTCATTTTTTAAAAGTTCATTTCAAAACACTAATTGGACACTAAATCTAACTTCATTTCACAAGATATTGTACTTATTTGTAGGCTACATATAAAATATGATATCACTTGTGTAGCCAGTTTTTGGGCGGCCTTGCCAACAACTTGTTTATTATAACCCCTTCATGGAGATTGAGTTAAAGGGTTAGAATGATAACTTATTCCTTAATTAATCATTAAGGTATTTTCATTCGAAACAATTTATTTGCTATTAAATTTGATGTAAAAAGTGAGACATGTTTGATTCAACTTATTCTTTGAAACTATTTAACCACTTATTTATGACATATTTGTCAAATCAAACAAGCACAACAATTTGAATCAATTCATACTTAGTAGTGCATAAGCTTGTTATTTTATATTAAATCCATTCATTAGTATGTTTAATTATTTGTAATATGTTTGAAATGATTTAATTTCATTAAACCATATTTATCTTTTTATACATATACCTAGAGAACAAATCATATATATATATATATATATATATATATATATATATATATATATATATATATATATATATATATATATATATATATATATATATATATATATATATATATATATATATATATATATATATATATATATATAAAGTGTCCGGATTGCCGGGTCGAGAGCTGTGGTTTTGGATATATGTGAGAGTAAATAGATACTTGAGTCGGATTGTGGGTTGATCCGCCTATAAACTTAAAACGGTTAAAAATAAAATTAAAAATATTATAGATATGGTTTGAACTTGCAACCTAACAAAACAAGTACAACACTTTAACCAACTAGGTTAGTAACACTTTATATTTTAAATTCAACACCAAATTTGATAAACGCGAGACATTTTAACAATAAAAGTTCAACTTTTTAACTAACTAATATATATATATATATATATATATATATATATATATATATATATATATATATATATATATATATATATAATGCTTAATTTTTAAAGTGTCCGGATTGCCGGGTCGAGAGCTATGGTTAATTTGGATATATATGTGAAAGCAAATGGATACTTGCGTCGGATTGTGGGTTTGACCCACCCATAAACTTAAAACGGTTAAAAATAAAATTTAAATATGTTATATGTATGGTTCAAACTTACAACCTAACAAAACAAGTACAACCCTTTAACCAACTAGGTTAATAACACTTTATATTTTAAATTCAACACCAAATTTAATGAACGTGGGACATTTTAACAATATAAGTTCAACTTTTTAACTAACTAATCTATATATATAATGATGCTTAATTTTTAAAGTGTCCGAATTACCGGATCAAGAGTTGTGGTTAATTTGAATATATGTGAGAGTAAATGGATACTTGGGTCGGATTGTGAGTTAACCCGCCCATAAACATTTTTACCGCAATATTTTTTCACGATTTTTTATATTTTTACTCGTGCAAATGCACTGGATAAATGCTAGTTTAAGAAATGATTCAATTTGAGGAATATGAAATGTATAAAAATTAATAGTTAAATATTTTCTGAATTTTGATTTAAGTTTTTTTCTTCTTTTACGCTTTCTTTACTTTAAAGAACATCTCGAGTTTAATAAAAAACATAGTCTATTCTCCAAATCATAAATCATATTGTTCTCCCATTTTTTCTATTTTATTTTATAAAATCAATATAATATTATTTAAATGATTGTCGTTTAAGTATAGCGACAAAAATAATACAGAAACAACACAATGTTTACTTTATCACCAAATAAAACAAGTCTTCCTATTTTATCTTGAATTTTATTAATTATTGCAACTTTTTCTCAACAAATTTGTTTCCATGTTATTGTTGATTTTCCTTATTACATTATTTTTGTTTCCCATACACCTTTCTTCACTGGTTGCATTTTCATCAAGTCATTGAATTTTCTTATATTCATCATTTCTGTTGTCATGTGGTGGATTACATTGAAAGAAATAAAGACACTTAAAAAGATCGTCTAATGACTTGAAACGATCAATCATCTATAATTCTTCTCACATTTATTGATATTAAGAATCTATAAATCACTAGTATGATTGTGTTAGGCACTAATTAATGTATGTTTGTGGATCTTCCTCCCTTTATGGTGTTGACACTTTGATTTCTTTATCTTTACACTCTCTTAGAGTCCTTTTAACGTGATGATAATATTAACTAATTATTATAACTCTTTTTGCCACCCATTCATATAGAAAAGAAGTTTGATTTCATTATTAATAATATAGTTATAATGTCATGTTTAGTGGCAACTAATTTAAACACAATGACGTGAACTCCCTTTATCTTAACCATTTACGAAAATAAATTGTGCATGTTATATAATAGTATTATTGTTGCTACAAGAACGCCACTATTGCAAGGGATTAAATTAATTTATAAATGATATTGATAACTAAAGCTCTAAAAAGTGCTTTCCAATTAATTAAACTTTAAAGTGCATGAATGAAATGTTAATTATTAATTTTTTTAATGATGTTCTATTTTCCACATACAATTGTCTTCGGTTTCGATATGATGTTTATATATATTTTTTAAAGTATTTCCCATATGATATTTATGTTTTGCTAGTTGATACAAGTTAACTTTACATTAACCAAGATAATAAGAGATGATCTTATTTGTTCAGGATAATTTGATAGGATAAATATATTGTATTAATAATTTATATGGAATTATTAATAATTATATATATTATGTCTATATATTAGATATTATATTAAACTTATAAAGGAATTAATATAATAATAATATTGATATTTCATACTATTATAATATTGCGATAATATTTTATAAATATATTATTCAATATTATGATATTTTTCTTCAAACTCAAGAGAAAAAGACTTAAATAACTTGAGGTTGAAAACGATATTGTGAAATGTTGATATTTTTTTAAATGATCCATGCAATGATATTATGAAATGGATAGTTATCTAAACACAACGATAAAAGTATTACATTTGTGAAAAAAATCACACAAATAATACAAAATTAATGTGTGCGAAGATCTTCCAAAAGGGTAATGAACTATCCGATTGAATTTGTCGGCTTCCCACATCGAATATCATATAATATTAGGATGATAGCATTGTGAATGATTCACGATCGATCATTTGAGATTGTTGAAATGCTAATATTATATTCTTTAAGTCTGATAAACTCATGAGTGTTGAAATCCATTCAATAATGTAATAGTAGTGTGTTGACTAAATAAACGAGCAAAGAAAGTAGAATATCATGGGCATTGACTACTATGGTGAAACAACAATTCAAAAAAAAATCAAAATCCAATGTATATTGACTTCTAGGTTGAAACAATAACTGAAAAAGAACTTCAATATTACTCGTGAGTGTTGTAATTCATCTAACGACAGAAAGACAGCATGCTGACTAAATAACCAACAAAAAAAATTACATATGGTTGAATTAAGACTGACAAAAATATGAGCATTGACTACTGGGGTGAAATAACATGATAGGATCGGTGTAATCAATAGAGACGGATGTCTAGCTATTGATGACAACTTCTGGAATACGATTTGATAAAAAATCCTGTTAGGGATTAATATCACTTTCTATTCTTCACAAATCTTTGCAAACTCTTGAAACGATTCAAGTGCGGAATTGTTTGCTCAGGTATGAAGGTACGAACCAGTGAAAGAAGGAAAGATAGAATGTAAATGACACAACAAGTTGTTTATGGATGTTCGGAGAAAACTCTTCCACGTCACCCTTTCTTCCAACGACCGAAAGGATTTCACTATACTTCTTTGAATCAAATACAGTTTACTAGCGAGCTAACTGTTCAACAAAATAGGCTCTGTTCAACTTACAATATGATTAATAATATTTCTCAGCCAAACAAATTTTGATTCTCTCTCTTGAACTTGACAAAGATGGACAAATCAGTAAGAAGCAATCAAAATTCGTGAGACAGTTCGTCCGTTGTCCTTTGGCATAAATATATAGTAGAAAGGCACCAACGGTCAAATCTTCTGGATGGGCATGTGGCAAGCGCCCATTGGAGAGCCTCCTTAGTACAAAAGTATAGTAGGCCTTGAGAACATGGATCGTGGCCGTAACAAACTGGTAGTGCGCCAAACACTCTTCTATAACTGTCCTGCACATAACAAATAGTGGGAAAAATGTTTTACTTACGTGACATTCATTCATTTGTTCAAATAGCTGGCGTACTGGACTGCACGGATGAGTGGAGCAGGAGTAGTGTACATCTAGTTGATTATGGGTAGACGTATGCTAACTTCAAAAAACTGTTGAAACGAGGCATTAGACGTGCTCCATTAGACTACCAACTCTAAGGGAGTTAGACGTCAATGTCTAATAGCGAGATCCATTTGACCACCAAGTCTAATGGAGTTAAACTGCAACGTCTAGCTATGTTTCACTTCAGACTTGTCTGAAGGAGTTAAACGTCAACATCTAACTTTGCATCCCATTAGACTCATACATCTAATGGAGTTAGACTGCACGTCTAACTACGTCTTTGTTAGACTACACGTCTAACTACGTATTTGTTAGATTGCACGTCTAACTACGTATCTGTTAGATTGCACGTCTAACAACGTATCAGTTAGACTGCACGTCTAACTACGTATTAGTTAGACTGCACGTCTAACTACGTATCTGTTAGACTGCACGTCTAACTACGTATTTGTTAGACCGCACGTCTAACATGCAATGCGTTTAATTAACCTGCTCAGATCGCGTCTAAGTCAGCCAAATCTTGATGCTCCTGTATAAACACAATTTAGACGGCTTAAATTCGTTCTTATTTAAGTTTTACACATATTCATTATCAAAATAACGTTAGTCAAACTAATTTGACCTAATAATTTCCCCCTTTTTGATGATGTTAAAACTTAAATAAAAGATTAGAGATGTATAAGCACATTTGATAATCATCAACGCAATAGATAGCAAAAGACTATATATTCATATTTTCAAAAGAGACATAACATGATCGATAATCAAAATTTCAAAAACATTCAAAAACAGCAAAAGATTTTATTTCCCCCTAAATCTAAGGCCAATCTTTTCCTTTTCCCCCTTTTTAACAACATCGGGAGAGATGGATTCCTACTGATCTCTTTCGGCCAGAAGGGTCTCCCGATTTCTTTTCTTTTGCTTGAGCCTCCTATCTTGGACAATGTAGTCAAGAACCTTTTGATAGTTCAAGACCCTCGATGATTTGATGAGAATCCCAAGTCCCGAGACACTGGAAATGATAGAAGGAAGAAACATGTTGAGCGAAGAAGCATATCTAGGGGATCGCCTTTCAAACATCCCCAACAAATTGCAGAAAATGACCCTCAACCAGTTGATTGTTGTCCCCTTGGTGATAGAAATCATCATCTCGAAGACCATCTTCGAGTAATGGTTAGAGCATCCCTTGGCTAGAAGGGATTGGGAAATGATGTCATTGAGTAAGGCGAACTCAACTTTCAGAGAGGGCCGCAGTCCAGAGTTATTGACAAGAATCAGAGTCCCATCAACAAAAATAACGGAGAAGACAAGTCCCATTTCAGTTAGGACTTCCTTCGAAGATGGGGGGAACTTAGACAATCCCTCGGATGGAAGGTTGAAGAAACGAGCGAAGGACACTTCAGTGAAGGCAACAATATCATCAAATATTTTGGCTGCGACGAGCACGCCGTCGTATAGCCCAGTGTATATGAAAAGTTTACGAACCTCAG
Organism: Impatiens glandulifera; assembly: GCF_907164915.1. Taxonomy (NCBI): domain Eukaryota; kingdom Viridiplantae; phylum Streptophyta; class Magnoliopsida; order Ericales; family Balsaminaceae; genus Impatiens; species Impatiens glandulifera. Next base: position 142,879 of record NW_025919163.1, read on the forward strand.
GTTCATGAATGACGACGGGGGCCTGGAGGAATTTCTCGAGGCCTGATGCTTTGAGTGAATCGAACATAGCCACTATTCCAGGGATTTCCATCATGGACACAGAGTAGAAGTCGATTTGAAGTGTAGAAGGTGCAAGAGAACCCATTTCAAGGAGAGAATGCGAAGATTTCTTGAAGAATATGAAGAGGTAAACGAAAAACTCTTAGTGAGGGAGTCGAAGATTCAAAAGGGAGATACTCAAACCTTTGAGTATGACCGTTTCTTAAATAGAGAAATGATGACGTATGGTTATTAACATAATGATTATATGAACCGTCAAAGATGAACGGGTGTATGTTCCCAAGGGACACATTAATCAAGGTAAACAACATTTAAGACCATAAACATTAAATTGTCATAAAATTTCATGCATGCAAATAAAAGTCATCAGAACTTTTAGTCATTCTTTTAACGTTGAGAGACACATGTCTTCAAATTATTGAATAAATGACTATTTAGTTTTGGCGGGAAAGGTACATGGACAAATACGGTAGTAGTAGACAGTCGTCTCACTAGCCTTAGGATGAACAATCTAGGTACACAAGTAATTAGACGTCTAACTTACTCTTCACATTCTATGATAGACGTCTATTAGACGTCAGTGTCTAACCACGCTTGTCTTATAGACGACCAAAAGTCTATTAAACTACGGACGTCTAATCACGCATATACACCCAGGCCCGGCCCGGAGATTTTGGGGCCATATGCAAATTTAAATTTTGGGGCCCCTAAAATAGTAAAAAAAAAATTTAAATTTTAATTAATAAAATAAAATATAAATAATTAATATATATTATAATATGAGACTAAAAAGGAGATATAAAAGTTATTTTTATAATATATATTTAATATTAAAGGAGAAAAAAAGGAAAAAATAATATTAATAATATAATATTATTAAATATAAAAAAAAATGGGGGCCCTATAAAAATGGAGGCCCTATGCAAGTGCATTGGTTGCCTTACCCCAGGGCCGGCCCTGTATACACCACGTGCTAGACGTGTGTCTAGTTAGACGTCAACGTCTAACCACGCTGGTTATTAACCAAGACAGTTATCCAAGAAGAAGCATAGACTACTTGAGCAAATACACGTCTAAGTAGATATGCTCAGTAGATTATTGATAAATTGGGACATCTGTCTACACGTCTGTTCAGTTACATTTGAACAACATGTTCCCCTCAATTCATGCATAAAAGAGAATCAATCAAGATCAACAAGTCCTAAGATATTTATGCTCAATAGAAACGGTATCTACTTTTAATATTTTGGTTATATTTTAAAAATATTTTACATTTATTTTATCCATTTATTTATCAAATCCTAATAGGCCTAAAATATATAGTTTATGTCTAAAACTAAATTTAAAGGAAATAATTGTTATTTATAAAAAATGAAGGATAATAATAATTATTAGATTAAATAAATTAATGTCTTGAAAATTGGAAAATGAGAAAATAATTCAAAGGTGAATAAATTTTTTATTATATTTATAAATTGATTTATGAGTATAAATAAATCAACCCACAAACTTTAGAATTTTATAGTTCAGCAAATCAAATATTATAAATTGAACCAAATAGGTAAATGAATTAAGAAAATTATCTTTGTTAAAAAGTATTATTTTAAACGGTTTTCAATTTATTTATTTTTTGGATTTTATTAAAATAGTTTAAGGAAATTTAAATGTAAAAATAGAAAAATAAATAAAATAAAAATAAAACAACACAATCAGAGAGCTTTAAGTCTGGGGGTCATGGGCTAGACGAGGGCCACCAACTTCATCCTCAACTTCTAGTTGCTGTAAAATTTGCAATTACTTTTTGTGATTTTGTTGGGTTGTCATTTTTAGCAAAAGATAAAGAACATTCAATTATGTTTTCTAATTTTAAAATTGAAATTTAAATATTTTTAATATAAAGTTAATGATTTAATTTTATTTAACTTAAAAATTCTTTAAAGAAATTAAATTATAAAGAAAATATATCAAACTCAAATGTATAAAAATTGAAATTTATAAATAGAATTACAGAAAATTAAAGTGAGAGTTTACAGTGATTTTTAATTCTTCCTAAAAATTATAGAAATTTCTTAAACAACTAGTTAATACTCAAAAAATCTCTTACGAAAAATGAAATTTTTGCCAAAAACATGAAAAACTAATAATAGTGTATTGTGTCTTTGGTGTCCTCTCTTCCTTGTCACTATGGATTTGAATTTCCCAAAAATCTTTTAGGTATTTTGTGTAGCTAAAATAAATATTAATATATATTTATTTTATTTGACTTATTTATTTATTTACTCACTTATTTTATATATAAATATTTTGAAAATGGTCAGTAATTTAATTATTTTGATACGACACAAAATTGTTTCAAAATTAATTATTTATTTTCTATTTCTCGTGAAACGAGCCTTATATGATTTTAGAAATATAATTTTATAGACTCAAGATTATTTTAAAAATATAAATTAGAAAGCAAAAATGAATTGAAAAAAAAATTATGGTCTAGTTCACTTTACGGTGCAATCCCAACATGGGTCTGGGTCTGGGTCTGGGTCTGGGTCTGGGTCTGGGTCTGGGTCTGGACAAGCTCATATCTCTATTGGAGACCCCAACTAAGAGGGGTTTGATGTCGATCCGTATATGATAAATTCAACCTGAAAAATTGATTCGCTTCATTTTATAAAACAATTAGTTTTAATTTTTTAATGTAGTTATAGGGTGTATATGATTGTTTCAATTTTTCTTAAATTTTCTAAAACTCTATGTCTATTTTGTTAATATATCATTTTATACAACTTCCATGTTACCTTTGTCATCAATAAGATTTTTCACCTTTCAAAATAATAATAATGATAATAATTTCTGTGAAGTTTTTCTTTAATTAAAATTGTTAAATTTTGATGAAGGAGTAAATTAAAAGTTGAAGCAACTTTATGCTGCTTTCAAATATGTTAAATTTTATAGGCTTTATGTATTTAAATAATATATTGATGAATAGGGTAGGTATTGTACTTTAAACTAACATTAATTAATACACAAATCTATAAAAAAAAAAAAAAAATCAAAATCAACACAAGTAAAAGAAATGACCTAATCATTTAGGTGAGTGATTTCCACCTTGCCATATATACAAAAATGAATTCCTCAAAATCATCATTTAAAGTCTTTTTCATATTACCAAAATAAAATAAATAGATTGCTTCCCTCCTCCACATGACACTCATTAATAGAGTATATTTTTGTTAATTACATTTGACAATATTTTTTAGAACTAAATTTAAGATACATATGAATTTAAATTTAGATAATCAAATGTTAACAAATTTATTAAATTATGTTTAGTTAAGTTATGTCATAAAAATTATTTCAACTAATTTAAAAATTGAATGAAATATTTGACAAAACAATATTTTTAAAAATAATTATCAATATTCTTTTATACAAACTCAACACTAACTTGGTATTATAGTTAAAAGGCAAAAGATAGTCAATACTCACATTTTAAAGTCACATTTTGCATTTAATCTTTTCAATAGAAGTTTTAAAATGAATTATAAGAGTCAAGCTTAAAAAAACTAAATATCACCTTTTTTTTATTTTCACTAAATACGTTTAAGTTGAAAGGAGAGATAATGACGATAAAATATGATGCTCGCATCTTAAATTAAAAAATAAAATAAAAAAGATGCATGATACTAAAATATAACACCCACATATATTGATAACAACCACTTTATCAATGAATGAATAATATCATAAATCAAGTAGTGGGGGCAAGTAGGTTTACTTTAAGGGTTTTTTTTCTTGTTATGAATTCTTTAAGTTTGTGTCCCAAATTAGATTGAGTTTCTTAAGCATTGTTTGGACAGATCCTACTACCTTGCCACGTGGACGTCGTCATGCTAAGTGGATAAGTGGTTAAATGGTTGGGCAACCAAACAAATATCAAACATTGATTCTCATAAATGTGATATTATATATATATATATATATATATATATATATATATATATATTAATAAATGAATATAAATTGTTAGTATTATTAGCTTTGTATATGAATTCATTAATTTGCATGTTTACTCATATATATTTATATATCTAGTTAGTTAGGTTTGAACCTTACTTTTCTTTCTTTTTCTTTTTTTAACACTACATTACATGAGTATCTAGAAAGTGTGAAATTGTGAGAGTCCACAAAAAGGAAACTCTACAATACTTAAGTATTTGAAAAGGTTTTACATCTTGATTTAATTCTATATATTTTTCTTTTGACTTGATTTTGAACCACTTATACTCACCATCACAACCAAGAGTTAAACTCGTAATTGTCAATGAACTTACGTGGCTTAAATTCAACCACAAACAATGACTCATCTTCTCGTGTCAAGCAAGTGACTTCTCTACAAACATCGGCTATGGGAAATCTTAGCAAGACAATAATGACAATGAGCCTAGAAACAGATCCACTTTAAGTTGTTATTACGATTCAATATAAAATTGTTGTGCTTCACCATGCAAATAAAAAAAAATCTACTATGATAGCAATGATACTACTACAATTTCCACTTTAAAACCAACATGTTGTTGGGTTTTGCGACAGCAAAACTACGGATCTTCTTAGAAATTAAACCGGTAACAAATTAATTTTCAAATTGTCTACGACAAACAACAGATTTACCAAGAACTGAAATAGCACAAAATAAATGACAACACAATATACGTGTGTTAGAAAATAAACCGTTAAGTCATATCAAGTATATTAATTGGTTTAAATATAACAAGAAGGTGTTGTAGCGTAGTGGTAAACACCCATGCCTGTCACACATGTGACCAGGGATCAAATCTCATCGACAGCAAATAATATTTAAAGTTTTGCTATTTCAGGGAAGCTGAGCAAAATCCGAAATTTACCTATAGGCAAGATCGGTTCGACAATGTATACCGGCTCAGTCAACCGGAGTTCGGTCAACCGGTTCGGTCAAGAAGTTAGAAATCCGGACAGGTTCAAGTTCAGGACCGATTGAGTTGTAAACCGAAAGAACGGTCAAGAAATCTAACCGATTGAATATCAAACCGGCCAGAAGAAGCTATGAAAAACCTAAAGTCATCCGGAACCGGCTAAAGAAACCGAACCGGTCAAGCTACCAAACCGATCAAGAGTATTCGGTACGTGACCGCACAGAGAAAGGATCGGCCAAAGCTCAAAACCGGAATCATCAGGAACAAGGAACCGGACCGGATGAACAAGAGAACCGACTGAAGAAAACCTAACCGGTCAAGCTACCAAACCGATCAAGAGTATTCGGTACGTGACCGCACAGAGGAAGGATCGGCCAAAGCTCAAAACCGGAATCATCAGGAACAAGGAACCGGACCGGATGAACAAGAGAACCGACTGAAGAAAATCTAACCGGTCAAGCTATCAAACCGATCAAGAATATTCGGAATGTGACCGCACAAAGGAAGGATCGGCCAAAGCTCAATGCCGAACCATCAAACAGCCGATCAATCCACAAGACAAGTATAACCGGAAGAAATCCGGTTTCTTCACTATCAAAAGACATTCGGCCAAGTCAAGTGGTCAACCTAGGCCAAGTCAAGAGGCCGACTAGTACAAGAAGACACTTTGGGTATCTGTTGAGAATGATACCAAAGGAACAGACTGAATACTTCCATATCCATGCAAGTCTGAGGAAAGACTGTAGGCTGCAGAAAACAGTACTACCGGATCCTTCTACTTCGGGATAAGCCAGAAAGGAAATCTTCAAAGTACAGACAACTGTCCAAGCAGACAGTGCCTACATTGAGTAAAAGACAAACCCAGCAGGTTTGCTTTACAGACCTGCCGGTCTGTAAAGCATGCCAGGTCTGAGATTGACCGTCAGGTCTGAGGAGAAGACCGCAGATCTGAGACACTGAATCACTGCATCTCTGATCAGCCAATCAGATTCAAGGCTTCGAAATATGACCGTTGGCATATTTCACCTATAAAAGGAGGCAGTTGCAGAAAAGTAAATGCAGTCACCAAGAGTTACTAAGCGGGACATTAAGTGAGACAAGTGAAGCGTTGAAAGCATTTACTACAAGTGATAACAGTGTGGTATTCTAAGAAAGCCTAAGTGCTAAATTCTAAGTGTGTGCTACAATTTCGGTGTGAATTGTAAGAGTGTTATCGAGCAGGAAATAAGTCTCGATCGAATTGTATTTGTATTCCTTAGTGAATATCCTTCTCGCGGTTTCGAGAGGAAGGGGTGACGTAGGAGTTTTATCTCCGAACATCCATAAAACTCTGTTGTGTTATTTACTTTCTGTTGGCCTTATTACATAACCAACTAACCTAAACCATACCGCTACAAACCAACTCCATACTGACCATACCGAATATCCAGATAACCGAAACCGACCCACCAGTCTTCAAATCTCCATCATCCGAAACCGACTCCGCCTATCATACACGTGTACCGCTTCAACTTGAAAGCAAACCTCTTCCGCGCTTGAACCTAGTTCAAGGGTTTGTGACAGGTTGTGTAGTATTGAAACCCCGGTGTTAATCTCTAACCGGATTAACCACCACCCTACGAGTGAGAACCGCTAACCGGTCCAACCCCCGGTCCACCAGCGGCGACCTAGATCCTAACAATTGGTATCAGAGCAGTTAGTTTCAATACTCAAGCAAACATGTATCAGGATAGGCCTCCAATGCTAGAAGGTGAAGACTTTGCCAACTGGAAGGCACGGATGTATCTACATCTAATCACCTTGGATGATGAAATGGAGTCCATTCTAACCGAAGGACCGATATTCATTGATAAAGATAGAAAAGAATGGACGGCTGAAGATAGGAGAAGGAACAATCTGGACAACCATGCAAGAAACCGGATCTCCAACAGCGTAGACAGAAACACATATTGCAAGATCAGAGATTGCAAAACCGCGAAGGAGACATGGAACACAGTTATCCAGATCTTCGAGGGAAATGAAAGAACCAAGGAAAACAAGTGGGAATGCAGAAAACCGAGGAGAGATGACCGGAAACCGGACAATCAAAATAACCGAAATAACTATCAACAAACCGGTGAAGGAAGTGAGGTACCGAAAGCACTAATAGCCGACGATGGTGGAAGTTTGTGGGCTCGCAGTGACAGCGATGATGAGCTCACGTGCCTCATGGCAAATGAGGAACATGTATTTGATTCCCCCTATGATGAATTTACTAAAGATGAGTTATATAAAGCATTGAATGACATGGTCGAAGAATATAAGAACCTACTGGCCATGCTACCTAAGCACCTCAACATTAGAACCGATCCCATAATACCCACTCCGACAGAACCAGAGGTACTTATCATAACCGAACCGGAAGCCATACAACCTGATGATACTCCTACTCTAGAAACCGAGTTAGATCCCAAGACCGAACAATCTAGTGAACCTACTAGGGAACTGACCAAGGAAGAAGAGGAGACCGCATACTATAGGGAAGAGAAGCTAAAATACGATTATGTTGGTCCAACCGACTCATGGCTTGACCCTGAGAAAAGAAAAGCCGAAATCCTCAGATATAAAAAAAACTTCCCTGAACCGCGTAGGTCAAACCACAGATCACCGAATCAAAGACCACCATTTAGGACATTTGAAGGAAAACCGAAATACACGAGACCGAGCGCCAAAAGGACAGTTAAAACCCTAGCAAAGAAAGCTATCCGATTTATTAAAGTTTGGATACCCAAGGGACTAATCAACCGCGGACCCAAAGAAAAATGGGAACCAGATTTTCTATTGTCTATGAATGTAGGTAAATCAAGACAAAGGCTTGGAAAAGACAACATTGCATTCGGACAGCCGGCTGCTGACAGACACATCACATGAAGGGAACAAGCATGAAGTGGCTAACATCCTCACAAAGCCACTTCTCGAGTCTAAGTTTTCTTCCCTTAGAAATATTTTAGAATTATTAGATTAAACCGGCCAAACAAACATAAGATTTTTAAACCGGCCTACTTCTTACTTCTTGCATGGTTTTGAATATTTATTCTAAATAATCAAAAAGGGAGAAATTGTTAGATAAAAGATAAAGACTCTTCCAAAACCTTTCTCAAAATTTTCTCCCAAAATTTTTCGAAAAATTCTCTAAGTCTTTTTCAAAAAACCGGACAAACAAAAACAACCGGCCTACGGTTGCAAACTTACATGATTTTGATAATTTTAAATAAAATAATCAAAAAGGGAGAAATTGTTAGAAAATAAACCGTTAAGTCATATCAAGTATATTAATTGGTTTAAATATAACAAGAAGGTGTTGTAGCGTAGTGGTAAACACCCATGCCTGTCACACATGTGACCAGGGATCAAATCTCATCGACAGCAAATAATATTTAAAGTTTTGCTATTTCAGGGAAGCTGAGCAAAATCCGAAATTTACCTATAGGCAAGATCGGTTCGACAATGTATACCGGCTCAGTCAACCGGAGTTCGGTCAACCGGTTCGGTCAAGAAGTTAGAAATCCGGACAGGTTCAAGTTCAGGACCGATTGAGTTGTAAACCGAAAGAACGGTCAAGAAATCTAACCGATTGAATATCAAACCGGCCAGAAGAAGCTATGAAAAACCTAAAGTCATCCGGAACCGGCTAAAGAAACCGAACCGGTCAAGCTACCAAACCGATCAAGAGTATTCGGTACGTGACCGCACAGAGAAAGGATCGGCCAAAGCTCAAAACCGGAATCATCAGGAACAAGGAACCGGACCGGATGAACAAGAGAACCGACTAAAGAAAACCTAACCGGTCAAGCTACCAAACCGATCAAGAGTATTCGGTACGTGACCGCACAGAGGAAGGATCGGCCAAAGCTCAAAACCGGAATCATCAGGAACAAGGAACCGGACCGGATGAACAAGAGAACCGACTGAAGAAAATCTAACCGGTCAAGCTATCAAACCGATCAAGAATATTCGGAATGTGACCGCACAAAGGAAGGATCGGCCAAAGCTCAATGCCGAACCATCAAACAGCCGATCAATCCACAAGACAAGTATAACCGGAAGAAATCCGGTTTCTTCACTATCAAAAGACATTCGGCCAAGTCAAGTGGTCAACCTAGGCCAAGTCAAGAGGCCGACTAGTACAAGAAGACACTTTGGGTATCTGTTGAGAATGATACCAAAGGAACAGACTGAATACTTCCATATCCATGCAAGTCTGAGGAAAGACTGTAGGCTGCAGAAAACAGTACTACCGGATCCTTCTACTTCGGGATAAGCCAGAAAGGAAATCTTCAAAGTACAGACAACTGTCCAAGCAGACAGTGCCTACATTGAGTAAAAGACAAACCCAGCAGGTTTGCTTTACAGACCTGCCGGTCTGTAAAGCAAACCTGCCAGGTCTGAGATTGACCGTCAGGTCTGAGGAGAAGACCGCAGATCTGAGACACTGAATCACTGCATCTCTGATCAGCCAATCAGATTCAAGGCTTCGAAATATGACCGTTGGCATATTTCACCTATAAAAGGAGGCAGTTGCAGAAAAGTAAATGCAGTCACCAAGAGTTACTAAGCGGGACATTAAGTGAGACAAGTGAAGCGTTGAAAGCATTTACTACAAGTGATAACAGTGTGGTATTCTAAGAAAGCCTAAGTGCTAAATTCTAAGTGTGTGCTACAATTTCGGTGTGAATTGTAAGAGTGTTATCGAGCAGGAAATAAGTCTCGATCGAATTGTATTTGTATTCCTTAGTGAATATCCTTCTCGCGGTTTCGAGAGGAAGGGGTGACGTAGGAGTTTTATCTCCGAACATCCATAAAACTCTGTTGTGTTATTTACTTTCTGTTGGCCTTATTACATAACCAACTAACCTAAACCATACCGCTACAAACCAACTCCATACTGACCATACCGAATATCCAGATAACCGAAACCGACCCACCAGTCTTCAAATCTCCATCATCCGAAACCGACTCCGCCTATCATACACGTGTACCGCTTCAACTTGAAAGCAAACCTCTTCCGCGCTTGAACCTAGTTCAAGGGTTTGTGACAGGTTGTGTAGTATTGAAACCCCGGTGTTAATCTCTAACCGGATTAACCACCACCCTACGAGTGAGAACCGCTAACCGGTCCAACCCCCGGTCCACCAGCGGCGACCTAGATCCTAACAACGTGGTTCGGTCAAAATCGACCTACGTCCACGGGAGGGTTAAGTTTCACTAAATCAAAGAAATGTCGATAGTAAAAACTTACATGTCATGCTCTCAAATGAAAAAAGTGATTACACTAAGAATGATTAGAATACTCCACAATCAAAAGCTCCCCTAATCTTTCTCTCTAGATCAGCTAAAAAATAAGAAGGAAGCCAGAAAACCCTGAATCTGTTCACTGTCTATCAACCTTAACGTGTTATGAGAAAAATACTAAAAAATGTATTTATACTCTAACCCGTTTTCAAAACAGAAAATTCTGACCCGTTTACTCGGAATTTAAAAAACGCCCGCAATGAAAAGGAACACCTTAACAATTCTTCTCCTTCTGAGCCATGGGAGAATGTTGCTATAAACATTCATCATCGTGACGCTCCTGCCAGAACCATTCCGGATTTAGCACACATATCTCATGCTTGCCACTTGGAAAGCCCTTTGTCATCATATCTAACCCATTCTCATTTGTATGACACTTTCTCTAAGTGTAACTCCTTCTTTTCGAGCACTTCACGGATCTAATGGTACCTTCTTTTGATGTGTTTTGAACGTGAATGAAAACTTGGATTCATGCTCACATGTATAGCACTTTATGAGTCACTAAACACCACAAACATGTCTTGTGCAATGCCTATTTCTTTCAATAATTCTTTCATCAATCTCATTTCCTTACAACATTCAGTAATGACAATATATTCAACTTTTGTAGTAGACAAAGCAACACATTTCTTTAGAAGAGACTGCCATGATACAACTCCTCCTCTAAAGGTAAACAAATACCCTGAAGATGATCTCATTGTGTCAATATCACCACTCATATCTGAATTAGAAATTTTTTTAACATGTGGCTTTCTAGTACCATAACACAAAGCGTATTTGGAGGTCTCTCGAAGATATCTCATTAGTTACTTAACTGCTTCCTAGTGTGTCTTACCGGGATTTGAAAGGAAACGAATAACTACTCCAACCGCATGAGCTATATCCGGTCTTGTATACATCAGACTGCCTATTGCTGAAGCATATGGAACACTGCACATTTTTTATCTTTCCTCTTCATCCTTAGGACACATTGTCTTGTTTATTTTCAAGTGTGTAGTCAATGGAAGCAACTGGCTTTGCCTTGTCCATATAGAATATTCTCAATATATCTCTCTTGAGATATGCATAGCATTTTCTTCACCCGATCACAACCTGCATTCCAAGAATTTTTCTTGCTTGACCCAAGTCACGAGAATAGAATTTTTTTAGTTAGATAAACCCTTTCAATTGTTTGTGTGTTGTGTAATTCATTTACTTTTAAACTATTTCGATCTAAATTTTCCTAGACTTATCTAGAAAAATACATAAACTCATTTGATTTTTTCCCCTTTTGGGGAATTTTTAATGAAATGACGTTAAGTCGTTTTTCAAAAAAATAAAAAACTAGTTGATCATCAATATATGTGTTAGATTATTAGAGATTTCAGATAGACTAATTAATGGTGTGGGACGAACAAAAAGTCCATGGTCAACATAGAATTTTACATTAAGTATTGACTTTTACATTTGGCATCGATTTTAACATTCGACGTCGAATTTCGTTGTCGATAATTATTTTCTCTACTTTATAGTCAGCATCTACATTTACAGTGGTAATTATTTTCTCGTTATATTTTTGACTTTTATAGTTAGCATCCACTTTTATATTCAACAATTATTTTCTCGACATTTACAGTAGGAGTCGACTTTAAGAGTCAATAATTATTCTTGACATTGAAGTGTAATCTACTTTTGTAGTCTCGTGCATATAATAAATGTGGGATGAGAGAATGAAGTTTCAAAGTTTGATGATAGTGAGACTAAGATGTTGGGGAGGATGAGATTTCAAGAATTGGGAAAACGATACTGAAGAAGAATAAATATAAGTGTAAAAAGAATTCATAGATAGTATTTATGTGAATTTAAAAGAAAAATATTGTTTAAATAAAAAGTGATGTGACGAAAAATATAGAGTTAGTTGGTATTAAGGTGTAGACAACAATTAATGATAACTTTTGTGGTTGGGCATTTGTAGAAAGACAAGTTGATGAACTATGAACGCGTTGAAAGATATCATCCCCATGGGATATAGTAATGGAGGCATGAACAACAAGAGTGAAACTAATCTCTCATAGGTGGGAAAGATCATATATTCTCTTGAAATTTGATAGGATTGTAAATATTTACCCTTATGAATACATTAATACCAAGTTTAAAAAATAAAATAAAGATTGTAGAAATAATAAAATAAAGTAGCAAGTTAAAATAATTGAAATAAAGATGGTAGAAATAATACAAATAAATTAAACCAGATCCTCTACTACCGAATAGAGTGTTCCTCTATTGCGGACCAATCAAAATTTAGAAGCATTATTATATTAATAAATCAAAGCTGGGTTGAAAGGAAGAGAGAGAAAATCCGGAACCCAGATTTTATTCCGGGTTCAGCACAAATGTTGTTAAACGGAATGTAGAGATACGGTATTGAGTGAAGCATACTTCGCTCCAAGCGCAATGTAAAACAGAATGTAGAGATACAGTATTGAGTGAAGCATACTTCTCTCTAGGCGCCATATAAAAAGTGAAGCATACTTCGCTTCAATTAGTTTATATGCCTAGAAGTTTATATAAAACCTCCAACACATCAATGTAAAGACATTTTAGCGTTCATGTAACAACAATTATTCATTCATGTATGTAAACTCATTGGAGAATATGGAGAGGTTGTTTTCATTCACTCCAAGCGCCATGTAAAACGGAAGTGAAGCATACTTCACTTCAAGCGCGATGTAAAACGGAAGTGAAGCATACTTCGCTCCAAGCGCCATGTAAAACGGAAGTGAAGCATACTTCACTTCAAGTGCCATGTAAAACGGAAGTGAAGCATACTTCGCTCCAAGCGCCATGTAAAACGGAAGTGAAGCATACTTCACTTCAAGCGCTATATAAAACGGAAGTGAAGCATACTTCACTTCAAGCGTCATGTAAAACGGAAGGGAAGCTTACTTCACTTTAAGTGCCATGTAAAATAGAAGTAAAGCATACTTCACTGAAAATAGCCTCTCCACATTCTCCAATGGGTTTACATACATGAATGAATAAATGTTTTTACATGAACACTAAAATGTCTTTACATTGATGTGTTGGAGGTTTTACATGAACCTCTAGGCATATAAACTAATTGAAGCGAAGTATGCTTGACTTTTTACATGACGCCTAGAGAGAAGTATGTTTCACTCAATACTGTATCTCTACATTTCGTTTAACAACGTTTGTGCTAAACCCGGAATGAAATCCGAGTTTCGGGTTTTCTCTCTCTTCCTTTCAACCCAACTTTGATTTATTAATATAATAATGCTTCTAAAGTTTGATTGGTCCGCAACAGGAAACACCCTATTCGGTATTAGATGACCTGAATTGCAAATAAATTAGTTAATGGTTATGTATATTATTGAATGAAATATACTCAGTGAAGGTAAGAAAGAGAATATTTACAATTTTTTCACTTTAGAAAAAAAGTTATATGAAAGATGAAAAGTCATCTCTTTCGGTGACTTTTAGATAATGTTTGGTACATGATACAAATTATTGAAATATAAATTGTAACGAGGTATAAATATTATAAGATAATAAGTTGTATAGGTTATTTGTATAAGTTATATATGATTTATAATTTGTGTTTGATATAGCATAAGAATGTATTATAAGTTGTATAAATATTAATTTAAATTATTATTTTTTTTATTATTTATTTATATTATAAATAATATTGTTTATTATTATAAATTATTGTATTGATATTATTTAATAAATAATGTATGTTTATTAAAATATAAAAAAATAATTATAATATAAACAATAAATTATATTTAATTAATTTTAATATTATTATTAATTTTAATAAAATAAACTTAAAATAAAAATAATATATAAAATAAAAAATATTATTTATAATATAAGTAAATATTAAAAATAATAATTAATAAAATTATCGTTATAAAAATAAATAAATATTTTTAATTAAAATATTGAACTATTTTAAAAATATATATTAAAAATAATTATATATAATAATATTATTAAAACTAAATAAAATATATTTAATATATTATATAATATTAAGTTATATATAATATTAATAAAGGAATCCCACTGAAGTAGCTCGGTGGTGAAAGTCGGCTTAATAGATTAAAAAGTCACGGGTTCGATTCCATTTGAAAATGCTTTGAGTTTAAGCGGGAGGTCATGCTTGTGGGGTGTCATGTTAATTCTCATTTAATTCAAAAGAAATATTAATAAAAGATATAATGAGAAATTAAAAATTAAGTCATATAAGAATATGTGTTATACTTAGAACGGTCGGACGGGCCAACCCATGGCGGGGCGGACCTACCCACTAAAACTCGTCGTTTGACGGGTTGACGGTGGGCTGAATATCCCCAACCCAACCCAAGGTGAGTTGCGAGTTATGAGGGTCAGCCCACGGATTGTCTCCCTATAAATAAAAATAAATAAAAATCATTAATAGTTCTAAAAAACAAGAGTTCAAGAACATTATCAAATAGTCATAATACACACTAAACAAGAGTCTAGTCTATCGTTACATATTAATTGATCAAATAGTTCAACAAAGTAACTAAAATTTGAAAATTTCACAAAATAGAAATTTTAATAAAGTCAACATTTTTTAAATATCATCAATCGAGATATAATCCATGTCAAATCCTTCTCCTCCATCGCCTTTTTATTTAATGTCTACATCAGTATCCTCTAGAACATTTGATCCTTGCTTGGACAATATTGATGTAACTATTACGGTGTCTTCTTGATTTTTATCTGTATATGAAATACACAAAAATGAAGGTAGTTAAAAATTCAAATCAAAATAAACTAATATATGAAGTCACAAGTCACAAATAAGTCAAGAACATAAATAAACTTTGTAAATAAAATTACCGATAGCATAACCATGTAACCAATAGCGAGTACAAATAAGAGCTTGCACATTTTCATGAAGAGTAGAACTTCTATACTTGGTAAGCACCTGACACCAATGGAAAAAACTAATTCTAATCCAACAATAGTTATAGGAATAGCCAAAACATCACATGCCATAAGTGAAAGGATTGGGTACCGATTCATTTGATTTTTCCAATGCTTCAAAACATTCAAATCTTGATAATAATACAAATTCAAGTTTTGGCTCTTCCAAATAGAGATCCAATTGAGATTTTCCAGCACTTGTAATTGCTTGGCTCTCATATGCCATCATTTCCTACATTAATTTAAATAGTTATAATAAGAAAATATAAACTAATTAGAGAGTACAAGTAAAAAACATTAAAAAACTTACATAAAAGATTCTCTTGCTCTTTCCTTTAACTACTCCTACACTATGGAGAGGTATGTGTGTGGTAGAAGATCGTGGTTGTGAAAAACTTGTTTCGTTATTGTTAGAATATTAGTCAAAAAACTTATACATTTTTCTCTTCACAATTCCATCTTCTCTTGGAATTTACATAATCACTCTCAACTTTATAATAAAAAAATTCTAACATCGAAAGCTTTATACGTGGGTCAAAAATAGCCCAAATGCAAGCACTGTGTTGTATTGATTCCTGTACTTTTCAAACTTCTCCATCATTCTTTTAACACATATGACTTACCACCTCATCTTCATTCACTAAGTTTTCCTTCAACAAAACCTCAATTTTCCAGATTTGCATAAAATAAAAATTTGAGGTAGGATAAGAAGAACCAGATATCAACTTTGTAGTGCCTTAAAATGGCTCAAGGAACTCGCATATTTTCTCTCCTCTTTCCGACTCTTCACTTGTAGGAAACGATTTATAATTCATATCATTGAATTGAAGAGAAACAAAAGTCTTTTTATATTTGACAGCACTTTCCAACATTAAATATGTTGAGTTCCAATGAGTACACACATTCAATCGCAATCCAACACTATAATCAATGTTACCAACTGCTTGTACACATTCTTGAAACTTGTTCATTATAGTCTCTGAACCTTTAACATACTTGACCACTCTCTAATTTTACTCAAAGCTATAGTGGAAACTTTCAAACTTTCTTGATCAATTAAATTCAATATATGAGCGGAACAACAAACATGAAAAAACTCACCATCGCACAATAAGCTATCATGCAAAAGAGTTATTCTTTCAAATGAACTTGCATACTGTCATTACTAGATGCATTATCCAATGTCAAAGAGAAAATCTTTTTTTCAATCCCCCAATCCTTCAAGAATTCAAACAATTTAGCAGTTAATTCAACTCCTAAGTGTGAAGGAGGCATATAAGAAAAGTTAAGTATCTTGCTATTCAATTTTTAATCAATGTCAACAAAATGGGAAGTCAAACAAATATTCCCCTCATTAGTACATTATGTCCACAAATCTAAAGTTAAACAAACTCTGTTTATAATGGTAGCAAAAACATACTTAAGTTTCTCTTTCTCCCTCGTGTAGAATCGGTTAATATAAAAAACAACAGTATTTCTAGAATTAAAAATACCATCATGATTTACATGCTTCATTTAGGCTCTAATACTAGAATACTCACCAAATGCAAATGGTAAATCATGTCTAATGATTGCACAAATCAGTAGCTCACATGAAATCTTTTGGTCTATTTTCTTATACTTCATCTTTCCATCTTGATCAAGAATCATTTATCCTACGTCGTGAAACTTCAATTTGTTGCAAGTTTTAACATGATGCTATAATGTAGAAGTCCCATAATGTTTACCCCACATTAATACTATTTTTTGCATCCATTACATTTAGCTTTTTCTATATTATCAATATCTTTCATTTTCTTAAAATACATCAAAATATCAGAATATTCCCTAGACTTTTTAGATGACCCTTCATCATGCTTAGCACTTTCAAATTCATCAACATCCAAATTAATACCTTGATTTTGAGAGGAGTCCATTTCAAAAATGAATCTGTTATTTAACTAAATATTAAGCTTCAGACTTTCAATGTGAAGCTTCTAGAACTGGAACCAGGTTTGAATCCACGAACTCTTAAAGGCGAGAACGAAGAGAAAAAAGGCGGAACAAATAAGTATTCGACGGTCAATGGGCGAAGTATTGAGTATTGAGTGCTGCAGTCTAGAGCCAAGTTTGAATCCACGAACCCTTGAAGGCGAGAATGAAGAGAAAAAAGCGGAACAAATAAGTAGTCGGAGACCAATGGGCGAAGTATTAAGTATTGACTGCTGCAGTCTAGAACCAAGTTTGAATCTACGAACCCTTGAAGACGAGAACGAAGAGAAGAAAAGCGAAACAAATAAGTAGCCGGCGGCCGATGGGCGAAGTATTGAGTATTTCCTGCTGCAGTGCTGTCTGGGAGAGAAAAAACTATGGTTATGCGGCATATGCCTATAAGGCTATAAATCAGATTAGATTTTTTTGCGAACCCGCGGGCCTATCTTACATTGACCCGCCTAGGCCCGTGACCCAAGCAGGCTGGACCGTGTAGGTCCACTTTCAAATGGGTTGTTAATATTTCAACTCAACCCATCTAAATTGTTTGGAGGGGCAGGCCAACCCAACGGGCCTAACCCAAATTGACGACTCCAATTATACCTATAGAGATTAATTATTATTTTATATCATATATGAAGTATAAATTATATAGGGGTATAAATTTATATTAATAGTAAAAATGTGACAAACACCATATTAAAACACTATTGATACAATTTATACTATATCAATAGTGTTATACCTCTTTATACCACAAACCAAACACTACCTTAGTATTGGAGGTTGTCTTGTCACTTTCCACCACTCAGATTTGAGTTGGTGTTGTGTTTTGTTCGGTACGACAATCTATTTAACTAAGTCGAATTTGTTATCTCGATTTTTGTAATTCGAATAATATTCACAATCTTTGATGGGTCTTCTGTTGTTCATACCCTCCAATCGTATTGGTTTCTCGAGTCCGTATTCATCTCCTTCTTTGTAGGAAAGGAGATGATGTTATCGGATCTAAAGCTCTTTTTTATTTTTATTTTAAGGAGGTTTGGAATTAATCTTTAATCCGAAGACCATTTTAGAGGTATATTCTAATTATTTCGATGGGTTTCTCATTATTTTAACTATATTTGTATATGGTCAGTTATCATTTAGCAAAAAAATATTCGGCGTTGGTTACCAACTCTCGGGCAAAGATAAATTTAATTTCCGCTCAGAATTCCGAGTAGAGATTCTTTTAACAGCGCTTAATTGGTTTGTTTAATTTGCTCTCCTTCATCAATTATTGTTATTGAATTCAAATGAGTTCATCATTAAAGTTAACTTGAAGAAATCGTGTGATTGTGAATTAGTTCATTAGAATTTTAATCTTTCCAAATTTATATTATCTAATGTTTAGATTTAAGTTTTTAGATATTATTTTCTTTTATTTATTTGTAAATTAATGTTTTATACGGAACTACTTATTTGCTTTAATGGAATTAAATCCCTAACAATAAAAAAAAAGACATTGTTATCATTTGATATTAACATTTACATATACTAGCTTTATACAAAAGAATAATAACAAAATGTTATAAATAAATTAACATTTAATGTTGACACTTGAGTTACGAGCAGATGATATTAAAGACTTTTTACATAAAACCAAAAATGTTTTAAGAGATGAGTGATTAGTTTTTACTCTTTATCATTGAGCGATTATAGTCTTTAATAATATCTCACAATTATTCACCCTCATATGGATTTCAATGTTAATCCAATGCATATCTTTTATGCAATCTTCAATCATATCACATTTGTTTTGAAATGTTAAACATGCCTATCTTTTAAGCAATCTTCATTTTGTTTACAAATGTTGGAAACTTCTACGACATTTACCATCATTACCTTTATTTCAACTTAAAACGTTTTAAATAAAAATAAAAATAAAATATTTAACATTTGATAATGTAATCCAACCGTATCACATTTGATAGCTATGAAATGCATTTTTATTATTTTTCACATTCCTAATGATTCTCTTCATTTGTTGTAATTTGAATCTCACACTCAGATAATTAATTTGATTGTCCCGATGATGGTCACTATATGAAATACTACAATATATTTGTGGGTGATGATCTTATATTTTGTAATTCTAAAAAAGAGCCCAACTCACCCTAATACAGAATCTGAATATTGTAGTTGCCTATTCGACTTCAAATATATTGGCTTCAATATTAACGCAACCTTCTTATCGACCAACTGATTGTTTCATACCCATATAAAACACATCAAAAATGACTGATTCATTTTGTTTTGTGAAAATGTTACATTAAATATACTTTAAGATCAATCGAGTATTCTCCCTTAAGATCTTTCATCAACATATTTACATTCTTACGGGACAAATTCGCGTTGTGTGCAAGCCATTTTTTGGTTTGCAAGTTAGAGAAGTTTAGATAAAAATATAATTAGTTTTTAAGTTTAATCCTTTTTTTGTGATATTATCTCATCTCATGTACAATATAAATAGAGATATAGACTAACCTAATTAGATAACAAATCATTTAATAAAAAATTACATAGCTGTATTCATTTTTTTTTAACCTTATACTGGTCTTTTTCATTATCGCAAACTACTTACTATTATTCAATAGAAAGCGATACAGAAATTCCCTAATCGAGTTTGAGAGGCATATTCATCCTAGAATATAGGTTTTATTCCTACGAGAATAGAATCTCTGTGTTAGTAGACAATTTCATTTCCCCTTTCCCCAACAAATCGAAAACAAAATTCTTCAACCTATTGCAGTGTGACATGTGTCATCATCAGCCATGGTAATTTCTTCATTGGTTTGAACCTAATTAAATCATTATTTGTGATTGCTATAATTTCTTAGTTCAAACTTTTGATGTGTGGTAGTGATATCACCTTATAATCAATTTTTCTTCTTTTTTCATGAGATAAGATAAACTAGTGTACATCTCTTCTCATAGCACAGCCCCACTTAATTCCCCTTATTGGCTATTGTCATTATACAAATCATCAAACCAATCATAATATGTACTTTACACATCATCATAAGATTTGGTAGGCTAAATCCCAAGGCTAATATCCTATTAGAGGTCACATTAATAACCCCACATCAACTCATATCTCCCGTTTTTTATTTTCATGGCTGCAGTCACGAATCACAATATATAGTTGAGTTGTGATTGAGATTTTTTTGTATCTTTTCAAACTCCCTTTCAATATTCACTCCTTATAAACCAAACAAATAATGGCCCTATTTTTTTTAAAAAAAAATGATTATTTGAAAAGGTGTTGAATTCACTCATCTATTATATATGGGGTTATCTCAAATAATTTAGGTTATGAAATTAAAATATTGTTTAATAAAAAAAAATGAATTATTAGAGTTCAATTATTAAAATATCTTTTGCATTTATTGTTTTGAAAAAATGACAGGTTTTTTATTCTATTATATATGACTATATAAAAGTCCGAGGTACAAACCATGGATTAATATCGACCGGTACAAAATAAATTGTGACATTAATTCTCACAAGTTAACATAATAAAACTATAAGAAATTAAAATTAAAATAATACCAACATAAAATATCGAACTAAATTACCAAAACTTGATAGTGATCGTAACATTGCTTCATTGCTTCATAGTTTACATTAGTTTGAAGTTTTTTATTTCTTTATCCTATTTTGAATTTGTGCTTCTCTTCTTTAATATTATTATTTTTTTTGTCATTAGGTTTTGTATAATTTTCACAATTATTTTGATATTTACCTCGTGCACAATAAGTTTTTTTTAGATACCTTCTCGGAATTATTTACCTTCTTTAGTCATGTGATTAATCAACATCGTATGTGGAAAATTTATTTTTTGTATTTAATATTTAAGGATGATTTAAGTAATATGATTAATGATGAGATAATTTATTTGGATTAAATCCATATAAGTAATTCAATCCAGTTTATAGGTAATTGGCAATAAATATTAAGAACCAAAACATGAAATATGGTGCTTGTCTAGAAACAATTAATTGTCTTGTAAATATGATACAAATGAAGATATTTTGAGTGATTAAATAAATTTAATAAATAATATTACATCTATAAATTTTAATGAATAGAGAGGCCCTTGTTTAATCTTGGATTAATTGATAAAATTGAACAAACTTAGAAAATTGTTTTTAAAAAATATAATGAAACAAAGAAATTGGACATGCCCACAAAATGTAAAAACATATTCTTAGTACTAAGAGAATTAAGATTAACATAAATTTTAGTGCTTATGTTTTGAGATTTTCACATTATTTTCATTCTAGTTTATCTTGATGAACTTAAGACATTATTTTGTCATAACTGACTTTGTATATGTTAGCCCTTATTATATATGTGATCTTTACTATATCTTAATAGTCTCATTTATTTTGTTCAAAAAAATCAGATCATGAGTAATTTTTTTATTAATAATCATTCAAATTATCAATATAAATATATACTTAAATAATTATTATAATATTTCAAATTATTCTAAGAATATTTAAATGTAAAATAAACTATATTGCTTAACATCAAATGAGATTTCTAATTTAAGTCTAGTTTTTATATTAAAAAATTCAATATCAAACAAACTTACATGTTAAATTTATTTTTATTATTTTGGGGTTTCAGTTCGTATTATTTTAATCTCATTTTGGCGTATTGCAAAAAAATGTCTTTTTTTTCTCATTGTTTCATTGGATTTAGACATATAGTTATCATTAAATTCATGAAATAATTGCCTTGACAATAGGTCTTGAAGATATTGATAAAGACAAGATGAGATAAGTACACGTGCCAATTTGACAAAGATTGTCATCAAATATAAAAAATAAATTTAAAAATAGTAGGGACACTTAATTTTACATCCGGGAATAATTTTAAAATGATATGCATGTTTTCTCTTATTTCTAAATATAACATGGTGACAAAATATGTATTATGTCATTTTTGCAAACACATTGTTCATATTTAAGGCACTAGAAAAAAAAAATCTTATTTTTTATGATAGTTCTAACTTGATGACAATTTGAATATGATTTTAGGTTGAAGAAAGGATCTACTCATTCTAATTATCTTGGGTTTTCCCTCTTAAGCTAATAATTTGAAAGGTGAGGGTAATTGTTGGGTTTTGAGCTCATATTTTATTAGTTTATATATTATAATGGGTTTTAAGCCTTTATTGGGCTTAGGAGTAGTAGTTTAGTCTTTTGGCTTTTGATGTACTCCTATAAATAGAGACATTGTAACCTAGGGTTATTTGGACCATTATTCCATGAAATATCAATAGAATGGACGACTCCCCGAGGATGTAGGCATTGTTGGCCGAACCTCGTTATATCTTGTGTTCATTATTATTCTTACCAATTTATCTTTATATCTTCTTTTATCGCGTGTTTAAATTAGATTTTTTCTCAACAAGTGGTATTAGAGCATGTTTTGAGAATATTTTTCATAATCTATTTTTGAAGATATTACGGAAACCCTAACCACCATTGAAGAAGTTGTTGGATATTTGTGCTTTTGTTGAAGATGTCTATTGGAGAAACGACATTAATTGGTTGGAGAAGATTTAGTCGCTGTGAAGATTTGAGTCGAAATTTTCAATTGCTAAGGATATGTCAACGGTCGTTAAAATATTTCTTAGTTTTGGGTGACGCTCTCTTGAGAAGAAGAGAGAATAAGACAATGAATGGTCTTTTGTTCTTCTCCAAGACGTCAATGGGTGCAGGTGACGAAAAGTCGTCGTGTAGGCAGCGACACTAAAATGAAGAAGATGAGGTATATTCTTTTTAACCTATTTTAATTTGGGACATATAGTCTATTAAAATATATATATATTCCATATATATAGATATTATATTATGATATTCCATATATATAGATATTATATTATGATATAATATGATATATAGAGAGGAGCCAAGAATCTTTGAAACGCTCAACAACTAAGACTTTTTCAATTAAGACTTTTTATTTAAGTCTCATTTAATTTCATAAAATAGGTTTAAGACCTATTTGATTCCAATTTTACAATTAAAGCCTTGTTTGATTTTAATCAAAATCTCAAAGCTTTTTATGATTTGATCTTGGATTTGTATTGAGGCTTGTTTGATTTGAATTTCTCAAAGATAGAGATTTTTTATTTATCTGCTAAGAGATTTGATATTCGTCAATATCGAGATTGATAATTGGAGTTGAAAAGGAAGGTGGAGTGCTTATTCGATGTTGCAAATTATGGAAGACAATTGATGCAACATGTAAAGGGTTTACTAATTAAAGCAGGTGACTTTAATATTTGTTTGCAAGAGTGTAGTTTGATTTGTGTGTATGAAGGCCGAATTTGGATTTGCATCAAACCTTGTGAGTAAGTTTTGATTAGCAATATCCAGTAAGTGCTGGTGCGAAGTTGTCAAGTGGGTGTTGATGCCTTAAGGGTTCTACCAAGAATGATAATTTATAAGGTATGAGTTGAGGATGCACAAATCATATATATGGTTTGTTAGATTCTTTCTATGCAGAATATGTCTAAAAGAATGTGGAGAACAAACGATACATCTTCATGCTTGTTGAAAATTAGTTGAAGGTTTTATTATAACTGATTATTGTCTTGGCATATATGAGTGACATTATTTCACTATGTTGAGGGCTTTGACTTGAAGAAATTTTTGGCTAAAATGAGTTTGGAGAGATTTTTATTTGGAAAATGGTTATTGAAGAAGTCAAATTAAAAGAGAGGTAGAGAGAAAATCTAGTAGCAGATTTTCGCCTACAGCCGATCGGAGATTCAAACAAAGTCTGATTGCGCTGAGATTTTGTCGAGTGGGTTGGTAACTCATTCCTCTACATTTTCAACGGTTAGATCAAAGTTTGGACGTCTCGAAGATTATTTTTTCTAGGGCTTAAAGTGTCTGCCTAATTTTAGTTTTATTTTATTTGTTTGGGACCAAAAAGTTTGTATCTTTTTGGGTATGACCTTATCTTATTAGAAGAGCTAATCAAGATGAAGATGGTAGTGAGATTATGTGCTTTACATTTGATAGAGCAATTCTTCAGGCCAAATTGCAAGATTGCATTGAGTGGGCGGGTGATTAAGGATTGACACAATTCCAGTTAACACACAATATGAATGAAAGACCATGAAGAGAAAAACTATTGAAAGACACTTATAAGTTGAGGTGGAGACATCTTAAGAGCAACTCTCAAACGAACCAAAAAAATCATTACATTATCTTCTAATGTGAAAAGATAAATAAAAATCTTGAGTGGGATTCCTAGTCATGAAAAAGGGGCTAAATGGGAGACACGGTTAATTCGAAGGTGATGATTTTGTTACTTTTTTTCTCTCTTAATTGTTTATACATTGTGAATCATAGTTTAGATGAATGAGATGATTGATTTTTCATCTTATTGATGAGATGATTGAGACCTTGAATGGGATTCCTAGTCATGAAAAAAAGGGCTAGATGAGAGGTTCGATCAATTCAAATGGAAGGATATTCGATTTCTTTCAGAGAAACTATAGATGATCATTTGAAGCATTGGTGAAGACAATTGAAGAGAGATAGTGAATATTGAGATAATATTCTTTGATTGCTAGGCGTTTTTGGATTCAAGAAACTAGCAGATTACAAGCTAATTTGTTCAAGAAGAAGTATGAGGTTCAAGTTGGTTGAGTATGCAACGTTCAAGGCAATATGGGTGACAAATACTTTTTCAGATCTTGAGCTAGAGTAAAGAGATGTCGTGATAACCTAATTTATTTGTTATGAAGTAGACGATAAATGTTTGTCTTGGGTCTTCTCGTTTTCAATCGATATCTTATTTTGAGGAAGTATACGATGGAAGTTCATTTTGGGTGTTCTCAGTTTTGATAGATATCTGATTTTGAAAAAGTAGACGAAAGAAGCTCGTCTTGGGTCTAATTAGTATTTTGGTTTTAGTTAATTGTTGGACTTGAAAAATAAGACACTCGGTTTGTGGTAAATAAATGTAAAGATTATTTTGACATAATAAATAATTGTTAATTCTAGTTTCCACATATGTCAACGGGTATGAACAAAGATTGAGAAGAGTTGTTGAATGTCTTTAGTCGCTGAAGTAGCGTAGTTGCCAAAATTACTTGGTATTATAAACTCTATGATTTTATCTTCTAAGGGGCTTTTGAGCGGAAGTGGATGTATAATGATTTATCTCGTGAATGACTCGAGTAGTGAAGATTGATGTGTAGCTTATAACATTTTGATGGCGCGATATACATGATGGTGGAAATTGTTTTTCTTCTAAGGGTTCTTGAGTGAAAGTGGAGGTACGCAAAGTTATTTGATAATGACTCGAGCAAAGGTGAAGATTGAAGTGTTGAACCCACTTATTTTTTTATGGCTTAACTTTTGTCATGGTGGAGATTGATGGGTACGACTCGTGTATTTCTTAAGGGGCGTGAAATTTGTCAAGGTGGAGATTGTTAAATTTGTAATGTATTGATCAAATCTCAATAAGCGCGGTATTCGCCCAATGTGGAGATTGTTGGGTTTTGGGCTCATATTTTATTAGAGTTTATATATTGTAATGAGCTTTAAGCTTTTATTGGGCTTAGGAGTAGTATTTTAGTCTTTTGGCTTTTGATGTACTCCTATAAATAGAGACATTATAACCTAGGGTTACTTGGACCATTATTTCATGGAATATCAATAGAATGGACAACTCCCCGAGGATGTAGGCATTGTTGGCCGAACCTCGTTATATCTTGTGTTCTTTATTATTCTTTACCACTTTATCTTTATATCTTCTTTTATCGTGTGTTTAAATTATATCTTTTTTTCAACAATAATGACGGTTAATTGATCCTTATCATGAGTTCTTTTGTTGTGTTTATATAAGTCTCACATTGACGTACGTATAACATACATATTATATTTGTTTAGGATTTGAAAATCGTTATTATCATAATGGAGAGATTTTTTGTATAGATATGATTGAACCCTTCCTTCTCGCATTTGATTTGGTGGAAATACAATAAAGAAAATTGTGGTGAATGGGGGTGGTCTTGGCCTACAAGATCTTATGACCTTCTAAAAAGCACTTAAATATAATTGGTGTTGAAATTTTCCTTGAGAAGAAATGCATCTAGGGTAGGTGATTAGAGTCAAGAATATGGATTGATTGGTATATTGATAGTTCACTAGTGATATCCTTTGCTTCTTTTAGGAAATGTATTATCCAATGTCTCTTGAAACATCTAGTTTTAGGGATTCCAATACACTTAATTCAAATAAGTATTTGATTCATTTATATTTAATGATGACATGAGTTATCAGCTTTAAAATAAGGAATTTGAATAAGAGTTATATTTTTAACATTTAAGTGGAATTGAATGTATATAAGTTTCTAATAATGGAATAGCCATTTCATATCATCTTTTTTGAAAATAAAATTAATTATAATTCATTTAAATTTAAATTTATAATTCTAATTCAATTATTCTCATAAAAAAATATATAATAAGCATAATGTAATAAATATATAAAGTTGTTGTCAATAATACCACTTTGTAAAGATTTTATTTTCGAAGTTAAAAAAATTGTTTTTGTTTACTTCGGATTTTTATAATTCCAATAATATTCTCAATTATTGATGGATCGTTTACTGTTTATACTCTACAATTGTCTTAATAGTCATTTCTCAAGTTTGTGTATGTCATATTCTTAGCAACCATTAACATGAAGTTATCGAATCTTATGTTTTTCAATAAAAAAATCATAGAAAGTAATTTTGAGTTTGAGGCCCTCGTGTAATTAAATTCTCATTTATGAGTTTCTCACTTTTATGCAAAAAAATATTAAATAACTGTCTTTCAAGAATAATTTTTACTTTTAATTGTAAATATTTTTCAGATACTGTTTGAAACATTTCAAGATTATTAGATCTTATTCATTGTAATTTTAATTCTCTTCAAAATTTAACATATAGATTCTCTTGTTTTCATTTTGTTAATGTTATCTTGTAAATTAATTTTGTTTATATTTGTAACTCCTTATTTGAATTAGTGTTAACTAATTATTTTATCTTTTTTAAAAAAATTAAGTCCACTATAATCACATATAAAATTCTTAACAAACTTGCATAAAATTTAACTTAATTGATTGCAATCAATCTATATATATAATGATGCTTAATTTTAAAAGTGTCAGGATTGCTGGGTCGAGAACTATGATTAATTTGGATATATATGTGAGAGTAAATGGATACTTATGTTGAATTTTGGGTTGACCCGCACATAAACTTAAAACGGTTAAAAATAAAATTTAAAATACTATATGTATGTTTCGAACTTGCAACATAATAAAATAAGTATAAATTTTTAACCAATTAGGCTAATAAGACTTTATATTTTAAATTCAACATCAAATATGATGAACACGGGACATTTGAATAATATAAGTTCAATTTTTTAACTAACTAATATATATATAATGATGCTTAATTTTAAAAGCGTCCGGATTACCGAGTCGAGAGTTGTGGTTAATTTGGATATATATGTGAGAGTAAATGAATATTTGAGTCGGATTTTGGGTTGACCCGTCCATAAACTTAAAACGGTTAAAAATTTTAAAATGTTATATGTATGTTTCGAACTTTCAACCTAACAAAACAAATACACCCTTTAACAAACTAGGCTAATAAAACTTTATATTTTAAATTCAATACCAAATTTAATGAACGCGAGATATTTTAACAATATAAGTGTTCAACATTTAACTAACTAATCTATTTATTTATTTATATATATAATGATGCTTAATTTTAAAAATGTCCAGATTGTCGGGTCGAGAGTTGTGGTTAATTTGAATATATGAGAATAAATGGATATCTGGGGCGGATTTTGGGTTGAACCATTCATAAACTTAAAACGGATAAAAATAAAATAAAAAATATTATAAGTATGTTTCGAATTTGCAACATAACAAAATAAGTACAACTATTTAACCAAGTGTGAATGAGATGTGGCTTGCCAATGAATAATAGGTCGGTATCAATTAAAAGTTGTTAAAAAATATGAATCAAATATTTGATTGACCAAAGTGTGAGGTCACGATGTTAAAAGTTAAAAATATAAATCAAATATTTGATTAACCAAAGTGAAAGTGTAAGGTCACGAGATAAGAGGTTTATTCTGAAAAAAATATGTAATGAAATATGTGACAAGATAAATTGTTTTATCGAAATAAATAAAATGTGGAACGATAATATTTTATTTTTTATTTTAATATATTATTTATAATTTATTAAAAAATTTAAATATGGAATACATATTATTATTATTTTATTTATATTTTTGTTTCGTGGGCTCATATGGGATTTTCCTAGTTCTTCTAATTACTTTATATCTCTTAAATATTAAACTTAAATTAATATAGCTGTTACCAGAACGAATTCCAGTAACATAAGTAAACAAATATTCTATCATATTTACTCAATCATTAAGTTAATCTCCAACTAATAAGTAATTATATTTTAAACATTATATAAGGTATCTTGGCAAGGTAGGTAAGTGTAAAGAGGACATAAAGAGCTTGTTTGATGAACTGGTTTTTTTGTTTTTCCAGGATTTTATCCTAAAACCCAAACATCCTTTCATCCATCATTTCAACTATCTAATCAATCCTTTTATATATTAAAATATCAAAATTACTCTTTATTTAATTTTATAAAATTAATTTATATTTAAAACTAAAGGATATTTTTGACTTTTTAACTTTAAAAACTAGTTTTTTTAAAATTTCATCAAACAAGATTTTTTAGGACAAAACCCAGAAAAAACCCTAATAACCAAAGATCAAACAAGCCCTTAAAACTTGTTTAATATTAGGTTATTTGAAATTTTTATTGGGGTTTTTTTTAAAGAAATATTATTTAAATTTTTAATTGACTGACTAAAATATTTAATGTTTTGATTTAAAAAAATAAAATAATAATAAAAATATTTTAATTTATAAATTAAGAAACATATAGTTAATATATATATATATATATATATATATATATATATATATATATATATAACTTAGAAAATTAACAAAACATCAAATAGTTTTTACGATATTTTAGAAAATAAAAAATAAAATATTTTTCTATTATATTAATTAATTTATGAACTAAAATATTTTTACTTTAATTTTATTAAATTTAAATTTCAAATATAAAATATAAATCATATTTTAATAATTCATCTTTAAAAAAATCTTAAATAACCTTCTTTTCTTTTCTTATATCAAATAGTATCTTTTTAAGTCAAAGAAGCTCAAAAAAATTTCCTCAAATATTATTTTTGATTCTCATCTAAAATATCATCAAATGTATTAATATTGGGAAAGTGATTAATTATGGTAGGTCTATCACGTTATTTTTATAAATATTTTAAGTTCTTTAATTTAAAAAATATTATAACAGTAAAGATTATATTAGTTAGGACAAAAATAAACTAAAGTAAAAAATATTACACAAACATCCTTGTTACAAGAAAATAAATATTTTTGGTATGAAGGGTATTATCCCGACTAGTATTATCCCGACGTCGTACCGAAATCACGGTATACATAAATTATTCGGTACGATAAGTATGTTACTTTTATTCCACCGAGATTTAAAAATAATAATAATAATTTTATATTTATCATATCTAATTTTTGTAGTTATTTATTGGTCAACACATGACCTATCTCCAAGAAAGAAACAATATTGTATTGTGATGAAATCATTAATAAAACAAAAAATAAAATATTACAGCAGGTTTAATTATGTGTTACGATTTGCATCAAGAAAGGTTACACGTTTGGAAGAAAGTTAACACGTCATCGTTAATATCCACACGTGTGGACACAACTTTCTTGCGCGTAATTGATAGTGGAAACCGAAATATTAACAGTTGTTGAATCAAATAAACCTAAATAGGCCTTGTTTGATTTTGAGTTATTTAAAAAATAAATGTCTAATTTTTCATAAAATTAAATTATTTAAAATATCAACATAAAAAAATTGTGATAAGGAGAAGAAATTACGTGTCACCACATCACTGGTTGATAAATGGATAAAGGGTGATAAGAAAGAAGAGTGAAAAAATTTATTATTTTTTCAGTCAATTAATTGGGTCACGTTGTTCCTTCACAAATTCAATCTCTCAAAAACAAATATAAAAAATAAAAAATTCCATTATAAAGAATAAAAAACATTATTTAAAACAAAATGACAATGATCTATTAAAATCAAAACAATCAAAGACAATAAATACAATGAAATTAATGTGTTCCTTTTGAGCTGCCAACAGTCCTTTGAATTAATCTATACGGTTCAAATGATAAACATAAATGATGGAGTTCTAATTTTAATTCCACATCAAATTATAAGTATTAAAAATAGAAAAGAAAATATTATTAATAATAATTTAAGTTATTATGAAATTGGTTAGAAAACATCTCATTTTTAGTATAACCCTATTTAAAAATAAAACTAAATATTTTGTTGATCAGGTTAGAAAATAAGCAGTTAAAATGAAAAAGTTTTTTTTTCTTGGCTAAGTTTGTTTTATGATTGATGCATGACTTAATTTCTTTTAATGAAAATACATGTTCTAATTTTTATTTTATTTAGTATAAAGATTAGTTTTTAAATAATCATTTAGATTATGTGACCATATTTTTTAACCTTAAAATGATAATTTTTAACTATATATATGTGATATTTTGTTTTATTTTGATATCCTTGTAAAAATAAGATATGATTAAAAATATATAATAAAAATCTGAAAACTTCAACAGCATAATACAATCATCAAGATTTAATGTTGTGTGATTAAATATTATTAACTATTTTATTATTAAAAAAATGGTTGAATTATTAGATTGGGATAATTTCCATTTTTAAACTTTTTTTTTTGTGATTCATTATTGCTAAAATTATATATAACGAAATTTGTTTTTAACGATTTCAAACACCGTCAACTTATTATCATAAATAAATAAAAGATTTATGTCACTAATTTAACTAGGAAGATACTCGTGCGATTCATACAGTGCGATTCATACAGATAAAAATATATTGTTAATCTGACCCAAATATTCATTACTCTCAAAATTTTCAAAATTAAGCATTATTATAGATATAGATTATCAAATCTTAGAAGTTTTAATTATTATTTTTTAAAATTGAATAATTAAAACTCTAAATTCATTCAAAATTCTTTAATTGATCTTTTTTTTTTTTTTTTATATAAATGACACTTTAACAATAAGATAATAATATTTAAAATCTTTAAAATAAAATCAAACTTTATATAATTTAATATTAATTGATACTAATTGATAATTAGAATCAATTTGACAATTCAATCTAAAATTTTATTTTAATTTAAATATTAGATTCCACTTAGAGAAACACTATAGACAGAGGAAGAAGAGAGAGAGAGGTTGAAGCTTTTGAGAGGTCAAAGAAACTATAAAAACCGACTCCCGCTAAATCATACACAGAACAAAGCTACTCTTTCTTCTTCTCTCTCTCTAACCGTCGTCAATGGCATCTCCGATACGAACTTCTGTAATAATTGTTGGAGCTGGAATCTCAGGTTAAACATACATCCATTTCTCCAAACTCCTTCATAAATTTCACATCCTTCAAGCCTGTAAATGATCAATATGCTTATATTTTGATATTTAGGTATATCGGCGGCGAAGATTTTGTCAGAAAATGGAATCGATGATATCTTGATTCTGGAAGCGTCGGACCGAATCGGAGGGAGGATCCGGAAGCAGGATATCGGAGGCGTACCGGTGGAGCTCGGAGCCGGTTGGATCGCAGGTGTAGGAGGAAAAGAAACGAATCCTATTTGGGAACTGTCTTTGAAATCGGGCCTACGGACTTGTTTTTCCGACTATAGCAATGTTCGCTATAACATATATGACCGCAGGTTAGTCTATCCATCTCTGTTAACAATCAATCAATCAATCGAATAATTATTCATTTTGGCGGCATAATTTTACAATGTGGCGTTAAATGATGATATTTCAGTGGGAAGATTTTTCCGAGTGGAATCGCAGCTGATTCGTACAAAAAGGCTGTTGAGTCAGCCATAGAGAAGTTAAGGAATGAAGAGACCGATGATGGCGGTGATGATGTGTCCAAATTTTCCGAACCAACGTACACACCACTTTTCTCATTTTACCAATCTCCAGAGTCCAGACCTACTTTTTGTATCGATTTCATTGGGGTTTGAGATTTAGATCCATTTTTTCTCTAATGTTTGATTTTAACTGTGTTTACAGCATACCCAAAACGCCAATTGAACTGGCTATTGACTTCATCCTTCACGATTTTGAGATGGCAGGTCAGTGTAAAAATGAATTGGCAGCTGAATAATTTATTGGTTTTTTTGAAACTGTTGTTGGGATTGTTTACCAATTCACATATCTTCTGCAGAAGTTGAACCAATATCAACTTATGTAGATTATGGGGAGGAAGAATTCTTGGTTGCTGATGAAAGAGGATATGAGTATTTACTCTACAAAATGGCTGAACCCTTCCTTTTCATGGCTGATGGTAAAATTTTGGACAATCGTCTCAAACTCAACCAGGTAAATACAGATTTTCTACTGTTACTAATGGTTATATGTAGCTTATTGCTTCTTTTTTTTCTCTTACTTGAGTTTTTTATTTATTTTATTAGTGTTGATTGAGACTTGTTATTAGTGCAATGAATGATAATTGACAGTATTTTAAAATATGAGTTATGTTTCGAATCTCACAAAGCACCCAAAAAAAAATTATACCTGGGCCTTGTTTGTTTTTAAGAATGACCTACTTTCACTTAACCACTCACATAATAAAAAGTATTTATAACAGTCAAAGTGGAATAAATAGTCCTTTGTAAGTTGCCCTTTTTGAAATATTGTTTTTATAAAACTAGCAATTCAACTATTTAAGGTGTTTTTTAGTTGGAATAGTTTTGAACATGAAACTTTTGGTCTCTATAAAAACAAATTCAATCAAACAAGGAAAAGAAAGTGTTTTATGAAAATCTTCTTTTTTTCTTGCTCAAGAAGGGTATTTATTTGTTTTTTTTAAAACATGGGTGGCTAGAGTAATCAAATATCTATGAATTAATTTGAACAATGACTGCTTTGAATAGTCAAGTCGTCTTGTTTGAAATAGTGATCTAACTGGAATAGAATAATAAGTACTTCTTAACGTGTGATTTAAACTTATAATACTCAAAACAAACATATACATTATTACCAGTACTTTTTAATTATAAGAAATTGACCTTTTTATATGTTTGTTCATGTGGCTGTATTTTGTCTTCTTTCTTTATGATCCAATCATCGAAAGAAAAGATAGACATGTAATTGATTGTTGTTACTATTTAATTAGAAGAATCACATCTTCGATTTTAAGAAGCAATAGATTTTCTAAAAGGGTGCTGACAAGTAGTAAGTAACAGAGCTGCACAAAATTAACTCAACTCATTATCTTTTTACACAAATGATATATGAAATCATCACAAAGCTCCATGACAGGCTGCCTTTATGGGTTCTCCAGATAACAACGTTATTTTAATGTTGTTTAATACTTTTTTATGGTACTATACATAGAAGTACTACATTAGTGTCAATACTTCATTAGCTTAATATTTCAATTCAGGTACTTGTATGAGGTTTTGTCTTCTTCTAGGTTTCGTTATTTTTACTGTTTACAGAAATTCAGTCAGAGGAGAATCTCTCAATATTAGTGAAAGGGACTCTTTTCAAGAATTTGCTTCTAAATCAAGTATATCTCTTTCTCCAGTAAACAACCTCATGTCAAAACCAGTTTAAAAAATTAAACAACTTAGTTACCCCCATAGTAATTTTAGCACAAGATTGAGATTTTTTTTGTTGCCATGCTCACCAGCTAACTTCTGATGTTTTTTTTGTGTCATTTTTGTTGTATGAGCTTATCATTTCCTCTTTGCCCCTTTTAAGTTCTCACCCTTGTGTTTTCATAATTTGTAGAAGGGTTCATAGATTTTTAATAATTACCCTCTTCTTATATTATATTTTTTTGCTAAGAATTATAGCAAACTCTTTAATGAAATGTTTTACATATTGCAATAGAATGATATGAATCCATCTTAAAGGAGATGAGCTGTGTTATAATTAGGATAGGGGAGGTATCATTTATTTTTTGTTTCTTTTGGAGTAGTGAACTTTCTGGATGTAGAATCCTACTTTAATTTTTTTAACAAAATAAAGCCTAGTTAATAAAGAACAATAACTTAAGCCTTTGGTGGGTCTTTGACCAACTTTTGCATATTTCCGAAGTTCACTGACCTGTTTTGTTATAATGAGAAGTATTTCTTTGAGGACCCTCCACACAGTCATAATTTGACCTGCAAAATGCTGTTGATCATCCATAGTAAACTGCCAAGTCCCTTCAAGTTTTTTCAACCCTGGGAAAAACTCCTTTATTGCTCCCCACATTTCATCAAGTATGTAGGCCCTTATATCCACTATCTTGGGCGGTGTGCATGTGACTATGGAGGATTGTATTTTTTTATTGTCTCTCTAGAAATAACAAAAAAATCGTTAAGTTTTTAGGTGGGAATAGTTATTGATATGAGCTGCAAGTAGGGAAAAATGAATATAACTACTTCACTTTCTGGTTACTCTGCTTCCCATAAAATGGTCATTATTTTTTGCAAAATAAAAACAATAATTGTGTATACATTGGACTTGGTTACTTGACATTATTTGAAATTAGTTGGATTCGTATTTTTGCAGGTTGTACGTGAATTACAGCATTCAAGAAATGGTGTTACATTGATCACCGAAGATGGTTGTGTCTATGAAGCTAATTATGTCATCTTGTCAGTTAGCATTGGCGTTCTCCAAAGCAACCTCATCTCCTTTACGCCTCCTTTGCCTGTATGTATCTCTTGCTTCCCTTGTTTTCTTATATCCAAATAACATGACATATTTGTGTTTAGGTATGATTTACATAATTGAGTTGATAAGTTGTTGACCAAATCTACTAACTAGACTCCCACTTTTTTGTATGGTTCCAAACTAGTGTATAATCACACTTTGTACCTGCCTTGTTCCATTAGTTCTAGAACCAAATAAGACAATGACATTTGAGGGTTTTAATTACTTTTTTTTATATATAAAAATACATTAAATCAACATGAATATTTAAGGAAATTATCACAAAAACCTAAGAACTCAAAATAAGACATATGAGGGTGATGAAATTTTGTTTCTTCCAAAAATCAGGATTAGTTTGACCCTTCTCAGCCATAACCCCACTTGATGAAACTGAAGTTCATTTCTTTGGCCTATAGTTGACAATGGAATAGATGTGATGTTGCTCTCGAGTTTCAATTTCTCTATCTTTGATCTCTTAAACTTCACTCTGTTTTGTTCATTTGTGACATATTGTCACTATGTTTGGTACAGAACAAGGTCTCCTTTCCTCCGAATCGTCAAATAGAATCAATCCTGTTGTGACTGTCCTAGTCTTTGAGGGTTCAAATTTTGAATTAGGAATCTTAGTGGGGTAAGTTTATGTTGCATTTAAACGTGAGATCTTGGACGTCCACTCTGTCAAAAAAAACGTTATCTAATAATCTTGTGGGGTCGAAGTCAAGATTTGTCTCTCTCCTTTTTCCTTTGTTTTTTGATGGGTTAACCCAGAACAAAATATTAGAAGAGTCCAAATTATGCTATAACTTGTTCTAGGGTTTGAATAGTTGATGAGGTTAGGTGCAGAGTCTATAGGTGTATTAAATATAAGAAATAGGTTATATATATTGAGCTAGGTGGTCAGACCCACGATAATAATTGTAATTCCTCCACCATCAGTGGCTGACATCAATCAACATTGACATTCGAGATGTTTCTTTATTGCACAATCCACGGTTTGTGTAAACCAAACCACTTCTGAATATCAAAACGAGTTAGCCTATCTGTAGTAGACTGTGTGCTTTGCTGGTAGGAATTTGCAATGCCGGGTGGCTAGTAGCTGGTTTCTTTAATTCAATTTCTTTATGGGAAACTGCAACAATTAAGATTGCCACTTTTCTTTATGTCTTTTAGTCAAAGAGCAGCCTATAAATCCTCTTCTAATTCTAAAAATTATCTAGGCTTTGTTTGATCTTGGGTTATTGGAATAGTCTTATATAAAAGTAGATTATTTGAATAAAATTATCCAAGCCTTCTTTGATCTGAGTTTATTTTCATAACCTTGTTAGGATTGGGTTATTCCAATAATACTTAAATAACCCACCAAAGATCATTTAAATCATGAACATAAATAAATCATTGGAATAGTCTTTAATTTTTCATTATATATCCTAACCTTTAATTCATTTTTTCATAACATCAATATAAATAAGGTTATTGAACATGAATTCAATCAAGACCCTACTTTTCAATAACCTCAATTAATGTAGGTTGTGAAAACTATGTTATTTTAAGAAGTGTATAGATATATAATTAATGAACAAATATATATATATATATATATATATATATATATATATATATATATATTAGATATTTTAGATGATGAATTAAAAGATGTTATTGTTATTTGGGTAATTAGTTATTGAAATAATTTCAATTAACTTACATGAAACAAGGCTTGAAATATTCTTAATATATTTAACATTTGACAATGTTATTTAGAAAAATAAGAATATTTTGATATTTTAATTTATAATTTTAAGAAAAATTCTTATTAAAGAAATATTGGTTGATTTGATAGGAGATTATTTTAAAAATATTTTCAATTAACCCACAACAAACAACCTTAGATTTAAGATTTTAAAAAAAAAGTTTCATGTGTAAAGAAGAAGTTAATTAGATGATAATAGAAAAATTATGGTTAAATCAGTGTATCAAATACCTACTCATTAAAGTATAGTTAATTTGGACATAAAGAGAATATTTGTATCTTAATGAGATTTGTAATTAGGTCATTCTAATTAGAAAAATGGAGTTAATTCAGTTGAAAGAGACATTGACTCAATTAAATATATGTTTCATGGAAGTTATTTTCTTGAAGATATTGCTTTTACACGTTTCTAATATTTTATAGTGGTCTCAAATATGATACAAAATTCTTCTCTTTAGATGTTTTTAGATGTTTTGTTTTCTTAAAACTAACTAATTGTAGAAACTTTAATAATGAAACAGAGGTGGAAAATGGATGCTATTGAGAAATGTGATGTGATTGTATACACAAAGATCTTTCTCAAGTTCCCCTATAAATTCTGGCCTTGTGGTGACAACAAAGAGTTCTTTTTATATGCTGATGAACGAAGAGGTTATTACACTTTCTGGCAGGTTAGTTTTATTTACACATCTTGATATTTGTAACCTCTCTTAATGATTATTAGCTTATTTAAAAATCAAATCCTTATTTGTTTTAGTTGTTAAGAAGTTGATTTAATTGCTCAAGATATTGAAATAGTAACATTAGGGTGATCATTAAACCGTATTGAACCGTCCAATCGCTATACAGATCCAATTCGAACAAAAAACATTCAATCTACAAGATATAGAGTTTTGATATAATAAAACAATATATCAAGGGTCAGATATAAGGTCTATTCAAATATAAACTCAATCCGATCCACATTTGAAATAAATTAATTAAAGTTAGCAAACATGTTAAATATGAATTTTGGATGTATATAACCGAACTAACTGTTCTGAGATGACCCGTTAGTAACAAACCTATCTTTCTAATTAGGCATTGTTTGATGTTTTGGTTATTTGAATAACAAATTGGTTGATTGGATATTAGGTTATTTTTAGCTGGAATAACTGAATTTCTCTATATGTATATCAGCATATGGAGAATGCTTATCCAGGTTCCAACATTCTGGTAGTTACACTAACAAACGAAGAATCGAAGCGAGTGGAAGCTCAACCGGATGAAGAAACAATGAAAGAAGCTATGGAGGTATTAAGAAACATGTTTGGATCAGAAATACCGGATCCAACAGATATAATTGTTCCACGTTGGTATGAAAATCGGTTTCAACGTGGCAGTTATAGCAACTACCCAATATATGGAAATTACAAAATGGTCAATAATATCAAGGTATGAGTTACATTGATTAATATTTAGTTTGAGAGTATTTTAGTAATTTTGATTCAACACAGGCGCGAGTTGATCGTGTATATTTTACGGGAGAACATACAAGCGAAAAGTTTAACGGATATGTACACGGCGGTTATTTGTCGGGTATAGAGACTGGGAAGGCATTAGTGGAAGAAATGAGAGAAGACGAGAATAACAATGAACCTAGTTGTTTGTTTTCGTTAACGGAGACGACTACGACAATGAGTAGTAATCTTCATCACAATAAGTGTGAATTATTACTACCTAGACAACATCTTTCGGAAGCTATCTTATAATATGATTAGATCATGATGAATGGATGGATGGAAGTAGAGGAAACTGATGTGATTTTTTTTTTATTTAATTGTGAAAGAAAGCTGATTATTTGTTTGTTAGATGTGTACTTAATGTTGATTTTGGTAATAACTTAATTGTTTCTTTTAATTAATTCAATTACTTTATTTGTCTTCTTATGTTTTTTATTTATTTTTCTTCTTAGTACATAATATTGTATTTTAAATTTTTTGTTGAAATTATTTGAAAATTAATATTTTGTACAATGGTCTTAGGAATACTTTGGACCACAAGATGTATTAACTTAATTATAACTAACTAGATAAATAATAAAATAAAAAATAAGAACAAATTTACCCAAACCTTATAGTAGCCATTGTCAAAGTAAAATTTAAATTGTCAAAATAAAAAAGTCACTGATTTTGTTTTCTATTTGTGAGCATATTCTTGGAGTTCACCATCCTAACTTTCCATAATTATAGCTCGTTTACTCATAGTGTTGTAAGCAAAGTCAATCCCACAAGGTGAATTATTATTATTATTTAATTTTTATATTTTTTATTTAAGTAGTTTAAAATATTGATAATTTTTTTTTTTGTGAGATTTAATTTTGTAATAAGTTTTATTTTAAACCATTATATTACACCATGTTTAAAAAAATAATAAAATTTAATTAAATATATTATTTATTTAGTAAATAAACTATTTTGGAGAATGTGTTACCTTATCCGGATGACTTATTTTAAAGCAAGACTTTGATTGTCAGTAAGAATTGAAGAAGTGATTTTGTTTTTATTTGGTATGAGAGGTATAATTCAATTAGATTGAAATTTTTTTATATGGAAAATAGATGGAAATGATAAATTTTATTTTAAGATATTGATTATTTTTTTTCAATAAATATGATTGGGTTTGATTTTAGAATTTTTTTTTTTAATAGATAGTAATTTTGAAAACTTATAATGTTTTACATCAAACTATTATATAAATGTTATATATATATATATATATATTTTTTTTTTTTTGTATAAGCCTGTGTTCAAAGGATAATTAATTGTCCTCCAAATAATAGACCCGATTTCGACTCGTCAAAGACATTCTTTTAAGAAAAGCTTTTAACAAAATTAGGGATGACAATGGGGCGGTTCGGGGCGGGGAATACAATTACCATTCCCGCCCCGTTTTAATTTCGGAGATTTTTTTAATACCATCCCCGCCCCGTTCGGGTTTTTTCGATTTCGGGGAATCCCGCGGGACACCGTTAATAATTTTTATTTAAAAAAATAAACGTTATTAATTTTTATTTAAAAAAATAAATAAATATTATACAATAAAATTATATAAACCCATTTTTTAATATAATATATATTGTAATATATTAAAAATTTATATTATTATAAAGAAATAATTTTAATACTCTTATAAAATAAAGTAAATAAATAAATATATTGGTGATTTAATATATTTAATTATGTTTATGGTATTCGGGACAGAATCGGGGCGGGGACACAAATACCATCCCTGCCCCATCCTCGTTCGATTTCGGGGAAAAACCGTCCCAAACGGGGCAATTCGGTTCGGTTTTCTCGGGGCGGTTACAAATTGCCATCCTTAAACAAAACAGTGTACTAACCTAGAAAAGTTTAAATCAATTCATAGGCGTTTGTAGTCCAACGGTTAGGATAATTGCCTTCCAAGCAATAGACCCGGGTTCGACTCCCGGCAGACGCATTTTTTTATGAAAGTTTTTTTATAAAATATTATATTAAAATAAAAACGTTTAAACCATTTGCAGGAGCGTTTGTAGTCCAACGGTTAGGATAATTGCCTTCCAAGCAATAGACCTGGGTTCGACTCCCGGAAGACGCAATGTTTTTAATGAAAGTTGTTTAACAAAATATTATACTAATCTAAAAAAAGTTTAAAACAATTCATAAGCGGTTGTAGTCCAATGGTTAGGATAATTCTCTTTTAAGCAATAGACCCGGAAGATGCATTTTTTAATGAAAGTTTTTTTTGTAGTCCAACGGTCGCAATGAATGAAAGTTGTTTAATAAAATATTGTATTAAACGAGAGAAGTTTAAATCTCTTCCATAAGTGTTTGTAGTCCAATAGTTAGGATAATTGTTTTCCAAGCAATAGACCTGAGTTTGACTCTGGAAAGATGCATTATTATCATGAAAGTTTTTCAACAAAATATTGTATTAAACTAGAAAAGTTTAAGTCATTTCACATTACCTTATATCCGGGTTTGACTCACGGCAAACTCATTTTTTAGAAAGTTTAAATCATTTACTTAAGCATTTGTAGTCCAATGGCTAACATAATTGCCTTTTACGCAATAGACACGACCCGAGTTTAACTCCCGTTAACATCCTTTATGTAGACATTATTTCACAAGCGTTTGTAGTTCAACGGTTAGGATTACCTTCTAAGCAAAAGATCTGAGTTTGACTCACGGAAAACTCATTTTTTAGAAAAGTTTAAATCATTTACTTAAGCGTTTGTTGTCCAACTGCTAACATAATTACCTTTTAAGCAATAGACACGACCTGAGTTCAACTCCTAACATCCTTTATGTAGACATTATTTCATTGAAATCAAGTAAATTGTTTAATGTAATGCAAAACAACTTATGATAATGATTATATGAAAGATTTGTTTAACAAAATATTGTATTAAACTAGAAAAGTTTAAATATTTTCATAAGTCGGTTGAATATGATGCAGATTACAATGTTAGATCAGTGTGATCACGGAATAGAAAGAACCCACAATTATATAGAGAATTAGCAAAATTCATTCTATCACATGTGGCTGAAAATTTGAAAGCCAATCCCTAAACCGTAAATCCATGAGAAAGTTTTCTTGTCATTTTTTCTAGCTCAGTGTTAATCCTCTTTCTTGGTAAAAATATTTTTTTTTAAAAATGGTTAATGGATATAAATGAGAGTCATTTAAACTCAACAACAAAAATTAAAAAAAAAACATTAAAAAAACAACAAAATAGTTCACCAATGATCAAACAAAAAGAACACATTTTAACGACCATAGAAAAAATCAACGAGTTCTTCAACTGTCTCAACTGATTTACCCAATAAAATTTCTCCGATTGTCATAATAATAGAATTGATCAATAACGATCACTGAACGTTCTATGATTTCTTTCAAGTCAAATGGTACGCCAGAAGATAAGCAAGATAGAGACCCAATGACTCAGACCAACTGAACTCACCGTCTCTATCTACACTTCCCAACAACTAATGATAGATTCCGACATAACTCACTGAATACCAATCATGTTCCATAATAAACTCCAAATCGCAATCACTCTATCATAGTGTAGAAGCAAGTGAGGCGTCGTCTCCACTTTTTTATGACACATTCTACAACGACTTGTCATAATACATTATTTTTTCATGCATATATCATCTGTCAAAATTCCTCCATGCATGACACTCTATCCAAAGAACGAGATATTTGATGAAAACTTAGAGTCCCACAACTTCTCCCATATGAGATCGTAAGGAACATTCTCCGCAATTGGTGAAAACAATTTCTGATGAACAATTATATGAAATAGTTGTTTGTCATCGAATCGCAAGTTCGATTCCACAAATAAGTTGTTATAGTTTATAACAAATAAACTGATAGTTGAAGGCTAAAAATAATAGTTAAAAGAAACAAATTTCAAAACTAATAAATACTCTTGATGTTTACTCATGAAAATGTGTGCAAGCTCTACAATTTCCATAAACCTTAAAAAGTATGAATAATAGATATATTGTCATCATACACTATTATTTTAGAACATATCCAAAGAGAAGAACAGATTGACAAATTTACCAAATTCAAGCATTTGTTGAAGGCTTGAAATCAAGCATGTCTCTTACGTTTAATCGAATTGAAGGACCCATCGATGAGCAAACGTGCGCGCTTTTCCAGTATACTCCCTTCGCACCCGATGGTTTGTTTGTTTCAACTGATTTCTGTCATTTTTTTAACAAATGAAGATTTTAGAACAAAGGAATGTGTGCGAGTGTGTGAGAAAGAGAGGGGAGAGTACATACAACTGCAGCAAGCAAGTTCACGAGAAGATCTTCGTCGGAGAAATCGACTTTTCCAAATGGTAAATGAACAATTCCACTCTTGTCTGCTCTGTACTCTACTTTTCCCTTCTTAAATTCCTCTATAGCCTGAAACAGGTAATCAATCACATTGGTTTATGTTCAATTTCTTATTCGAACATAGTGTAGTCACAGATTCAGAAATTTATTGGCAGTTTATGAGTGTTATTATTTTTCACTTTCAAACAAAAATTTAGGATAAAAATCAGAAATTTGATTCTCTGGATAAATTTTTTAAAACTAGGATTTATTTGTAGGAGTAAGCTAGCATGATATCGTACTTCAATTAGGGCATTCTTAGTGGGAATCAGATATTTGGGCTAATAGTGTATGATAATCGAATCAAGAGTACTTAAAAAGATCTTTCAAATTCGTACCTGAGGTATGTTAGTAGTAACTGTACCAGCCTTAGGGTTTGGCATCAATCCTCGAGGACCCAAGATCTTCCCTAATTTACCAACCTGATGCAAAATAGTATGAACATTAGAAATAATAGACAAAATTTGAAAAAAAAAAACATATTTGTGAATATGTGATCTATGTGGATAAACGCAATTTGTTCTGGTGCTGGCTGAATGCTAAATACTTAGTTTAAGTGTCAAATTAGTTACAAGTCTGATAAGTAAATGTTCAATAAACCAAATGAAAATATTTGAATTTTAATTAAGTTGAGTTGATAAAATGTGGACCTAATATCGGGAATGTACTTAAAAAGACTAGTAATCAAACATTGGTGAAAAAGTGGATTATTTGAGTTAAATGACTAAAATATCATTTATATTTAATATTTAAAAGTGTTTACAAAACTAAAATAAGGGCATTTTAGTTGATAATTTGAATGACCATGAGAATTGGATTATATCAAAATAACCCTTCATCAAACAAGCCCTTTGTGATGCCACTTTTTTCCCTTTAATGCAAACACTAAAGTATCATACAAACTAAATACAACCTGAGCCATCATATCCGGAGTAGCAATCAATTTGTCAAAATCAAGAAATCCCCCTTCAATCTGTTTTATCAAGTCTTCCCCACCAACCAGATCGGCACCAGCATTTTTAGCCTCGTCGAACTTTTCACCTTTCATCAATATTCAGAGAAATAAGTCAACACCCGCACATATCATACTGAACTAAAGCGAATCAAGTCTAATGTCATATCATGATCAGCAATAATGAGTTTTCAGAGATTCGGAGTATATTCATGGAAAATATTGCAGAAAAGCCTTCAAGCATATAATGGCAGCTAGCAATACAAATATTTGCTTATAACAAGGGCACTGGCATAATTGACATAAGACAACAATGTTCATAAGCTGCAGCAAAAAGATCCATCATCATCATCATCTTCATCAAAATAAGCAGTATGAAAGAGACTTACCTTGAGTAATAACAGCAACTTTAACAGTTTGTCCAGTTCCTTTAGGCAAGTTCACCTATATAAGGGAATCATTATCAATAAAAATCATGGAGGAGTTAACGTTTATCAATCAATGCCAAAGAAACACACCGTTGCCCTCAATTGCTGATCATTGTATTTTGGGTCAATATTGAGGCGAAAATGAGCTTCAACACTTTCAATGAACTTTGTATTTGCTGTCTGCTTCACTAATGATATTGCTGTTTGTAGATCATGCTCTTTCTTTGTCTCCCTCAATTTTTGAATATCCAAGAATCTTTTAGACCTAGTCTGAAGTTCCAATGACAAGAGAATGAAATGAAAACAATCAGCTTATATATTCAAATCATGAACTAAAAACAAG
The DNA here is from genome assembly GCF_907164915.1 of Impatiens glandulifera. Lineage (NCBI taxonomy): Eukaryota > Viridiplantae > Streptophyta > Magnoliopsida > Ericales > Balsaminaceae > Impatiens > Impatiens glandulifera. The sequence goes on from NW_025919163.1 coordinate 187,530, forward strand.
TTAGAAAAGGATGAGCAGATTCCATATGACCATATTTGTAATTCCATTCTTTTTCTTGTTCTTTTCCTGCTCACATTCTTGGATGTACATAACATTTAAGCAACTATTAGAATTCTCATAAGCAGGATAAACCATTGAATTTTCAATTCACAAAAGGTTCCATCTTTGTCTGAGTTACAATTGACAAAATGTTCCGTCTTTGTCTGAATTATCTGGAGAATTTAGTGACAAGTTGAAATCTCGAACAATTCAACAACGAGAAAGCTAAATATACGCAATGAATTGATCAAGAAGAGAGTAAATCATGAAATTAAGAACATTAACTAACTGGGTTTTCTGGGTTTTCATACTCTGTCTCTCTTTAAAGGCAAAGCAGCCTTGCCAGTCTTTGGCTTAACTGGAGGCGTGTTTGCAACTGTGCGCGGAAACTCATCCTCATCCTCATCTTCCTGCACTTCCTCTTCCACAACCTGCACTTCGGAGGACAAATCCGCCACTAGTACTGTAAAACGAGCGGAACGAGAGGAGGAAAAATCAAACAAATTAGTGGGTTTTCTCTGTCTGGAATGTGAGAGAGATGGCAGGGAAGAAAAGGTTTTGGAACAACATGGGAATGAACGAAGGTTAGGAAGCCTGAAAGATAGAGAAGAAGTGGCGAGTTCTTGAGGAAGAACAGAGTGAGCTGCGTAAGATAGCGTTAGAGTTGAAGCGGATGTAGATGCAGAAACCATTTTCTGAAGCTTTGTTGTTCTCTCGCTCTACTGGAATTTTCTACCTATCCAAACAAAGAAGCCGATAAGAATCACTCTCTTAGAAAGCTAAGCAAATTTTATTTTCATTCAACTCTTAAATAAGCCCATAAAGTATTTGCTGTTTTTCAAATTCTTCTTCCAACTATTATTCTTTATACTAACCTTTTTTTTTTAAAAGATTCTTATTACCATAAGAAAAAACTTTAATCACTGAATATAATTGATTGGAACTATGGAATTTTTGATATTTTTTAATAGAGTGAAAATGATAGTTTTAATAAATTATATAAATAATAAATTAATAAGATGTTTAATTTGAATAAAAAAATTTAAAAAATATTAAAATTATTATTCTCAATTAAAATGAGAATAATTGAGAATTATAAAATCAAATTAATTTTAATTATATCTTGTTTTTAAATTTAAATAAGTTTGTTATGAATTACCATTAATAACTTTAAATTCGAATTCAAATATTACTGAATATATTCTTTTTTGATTTTTTTTTGTTTAAATTTAGCTCGAGTTAGATATTTTTATATATATATTTGTTGGATTTTGGGCTCTAATTTTATTAGAGTTTATATATTGTAATGGGTGTAGTCTTAATAACTTTTGATTGCTTCTATAAATAAAAACATTGTAAATTAGGGTTACTTGGACCTTCATTTCATGAAAATATCATAGAATAGACGACTTCCCGAAAATATAGACATTTGTTTGTTAGTTGAATATCATTATATTTTGTGTTAATTATTTTTTACTCCTTTATCTATATATCTTATTATAAAAAAAATATCGTTAATATAGAAATTAGTTTTAACAAATTGATTTTTATAATAACGATGACTTATTGTTTTCATTTTACAATTAACATTCTTAAAAATAAAAATACTTTAAATGATTTTGTGGAAAAAAAGACTAAGTTGATTTACGTGCTAAGTTTGTCATTGAGGAATAAAAATCTCTACCACCTTTTGAGGTATTTGTGTGATTTGTTTGAACGTAAGAAAACACCCGGGTTAACTATTCTTTACATTCATGGCTCCCCTAATTTTGAAAATTAGGGATCTATGATTGATAGTAAGAGGTACGCCCAATTGAGAGCACTACTTACATCGATGGTCTTCAAACTTTTCTTTTTGGTAGAATCTCAGCAGCCACACCAAGTAGACGTCTTGCTTCAGTAGTAGTTTGAAGAAACGCGAGCAAGCGTTTTGCTTCAGTAGTAGTCTGAAGAAGCGTGAACAGACGTTTTGCTTCAGCAATAGTTTGAAGAAGCGCAAACAGATGTCTTGCTTCAGCAGTAGTCTGAAGAAGCGCGAACAGACGTCTTGCTTCAGCAGTAGTCTAAAGAAGCGCAAGAAGACACCTTGCTTCAATAGTAGTCTAAAAAAGCGCGAACAGACGCCTTGCTTCAGTAGTAGTCTAAAGAGCAACGAACAATCAGCTTAATACAACTGCCACATACAATCATCAGAAAGATGACACGTATCCAAAAAGTAGATTCAACCGTTGCTATATTTCGAATATAAAAAGCAGTAGAGTACAACGACGAATCTTCCTGATCAATTCACAATCCCTGAATACCTGGATTCACGGTACAGCGAATCCTCCCGGTCAATTCACAATCATTAAATACCTGGATTCACGGTACAACGAATCCTCCCAGTCAATTCACATATCTAAGAATTAAATTCGACCGTTGCTATGCTTCAATATAAAAGAGCAGCAAAGTACAACAATGAAAGAGTTAGAAAAAGTGAATAGTTCGAACAAGCTTAGACAATTCTTCATTCTCTTACTCTCTCTCTAGCTGTTAAGCATACATTGTATAAACTGAGAGTTAATTTATTGCACTATCTGAGAGTATATTCAGTGTTTTAAGTTGAACATAAAGTTGTCTGTTCAATATAGTGATAGCTATGAGTGCAGAACAGATAACTGTTAAGTTCTGAGTTCTAACTGAGTTTGTGTAGACGCTATACAAATCAAAGCCTTCTAGTGGAATCCTTTTGGAAACAAAATAAAGGGTGACATATGAGTTTTATCTCCGAACATCCATAAAACTCTTGTGTTATTTCCTTTCTGCATCTTATAGTCTTGCATCTGTTGCTTCAAATCTAACAAGTATTTTCGCACTTGAAACCGTCAAGAGTTTGCGACAATTTGTTGAAGAATGAAAATAGATTTTAATCTCTAATAGGATTAAAATCGAATTGAAATTAAAGATTATAACAACAATATTCACCCCCCCTTGTATCGTTGTGGTCGATCCTAACAAGTGGTATTAGAACGGACTCTCTATTCTCAAGCAACTTCAAACATTCGAATCATGTCTCTCCTAAACAAAATTCCTATGTTCACAAAGGAAGACTATGATGACTGGAAGATCAGGATGCAAGCTTATCTGGCTGCTCAAGATGATGATATGTGTTATGTCATCACCGATGGCCGATGAAGATCAACACAACCACAACCTCAACTAATGGTGCTCTTAAGACGAAGGAAAAACCAAGATATGAGTGGACTACTGAAGATGAAGGCCAACCTCGATAATGTGGACAAAGACATCCTCTATAAGACGCTGGACAAAAATATGTTCATTAAGATCAAGTCATGCTCAACTCTGTGAAGGCAACGACCAAACCAAAGAAAATAAGTTTATGGTTGCCACACAGAAGTTTGACAACATCAAGATGTGTCCTGGAGAGACAATGACTGATTTCGATGAACGATTCAACAACATAGTCATTGAACTCTCCACTATGGGAAAGACTTACAACAACAAAAAGGTTGTTATTAAAGTTATGAGAGCTCTTCCCATAGAATGGGACATTAAGATGATGACGATGAGGGAATCAAAAGATCTCAACAAGCCTGAGATGCACAATCTGTTCGTCGATCTGAAAGCCAATGAGTTTGAAATAAACTCAAGGAATAAAGAGGAGCCATCCATGTCGGTTATCACAAAAGCGTTAGTGACTACTGAAAAGCCACCTGCCACTATAGCTGTGAAGTCCGCTATAGCTGCGAAGTCTGCTAAGAAGATCATCAACAATACAATGTCACTCTTCATTAAGAAGTTTGACAAATTCATTAAGAATACTCATTCTAACTCTAACTCAACTCTAATAGATTTAATAATAAAGATGAATCAAAAGCTAACTTGAAATGCTTTAACTGTGATAAACTAGGTCATTTCAAGGATGACTGCAGAAAGACCAAGAGGGATGACAAGAAGTCGTTTGATAGAAGAAACAAAAAAGAACAAAAAGCTCTGCTAACTGAGGAAAGCAAGAGCAAGTGGGCTGATAGTGATTCAGACGACAGCTAATCAAGCGAACGTGAAGACGAAAGTGTCAAATGCTTCATGGCTGACTATACTGAGGTATTTGACTTATCTTCTGACGAATTCACAAAAGATAATCTAACCACTCAATGACATGGTCATTGAGTACAAGAAACTTTCAAACTCTTTTAATGAAATAAATTTTAAAAATAAATCTGACAGTATAAGCTTTTCATCTTAAAGTATTGCACCTGAGGTTTTGAAAAATAAAATAACTGAGCTCTCAGCTGAGAATGAGAAGCTCAAAGAAACAATCCAAGCTATTTCTACTGAAAATTAACGATTACAGTATGTGGTCACTTCTTGGACAAAGTCTAGAGATGCCGTCAAACTATTGCTTACACAGCAAAGGCCTACTGGACACAAATCTGGTCTAGGATTTATTAATGGAAACCTAGATGAGTCCAGCAAAAAGTTGAACCCAGTAAAAGGCAAGCTTAAACCAATAAGCTTTATCAAGGAAAATTTAACTGACATTGGAACTAACTAGAACTGCGATAACTTGACTTTAAAAGATGAGATTAAATATGTTCATCCAACTGACCAAAAGTCAAGCTGGCTGAAGCCCAAGGAAAGGGCAGCCAACTGGTCTGGCAAACAAAACTTTGACAGAAAGTCAAAAGGTTTTCATCAAAAAACCATCTCCTAAAGTCAATAGATCAACAATAGGCATGAAGACGTCTGCCAAGTCTAAAACATACGCTTTATTGACACCACAAAATGGGAGATCCATAAAAATAACTCAAATATGGATCCCTAAGGGACTAATTAACCATGGACCCAAATGAAGTTGGGTACCAAAGTTGTAAATATGTATATATGTAGGTACAACAGAACAACTGCCTAGAGGAGTCTGTTTGGTATTTGGACAATGACTACTCCAGACATATGACAAGCAACAACCGCTGCTGACAGATATAACAAAGTGCATAGGACGGAAAATCACATTCGGTGATAACAACAAAGGCAAAACCGTGGGTAAATGTATGATTGTCCATGGTAACCTTACTATTAATAACATGATGTTTGTAGAATATATGTGCTATAACTTGATTAGCATTAGTCAAATGTGTGATAACGAATACATTGTAGATTTTCAAAAACATGCATGTATTGTTAAAGATCAGTAGGGGAACACCCTACTGATAGGAAGTAGAGTAGGAAACTCATATAAGATGAACTGAAAGCCTACGACGTCTTGCATGAGAGCTAAAAATGATCAAAACTGACTTTAGCATAAAAGATTAAATCATTTAAACTTTAAAACAATTAACAACATTTGTTCTAAAGACCTTGTATCTGGAATACATAAACTGAAGTTTTCTAAAGATATGGTCTGTCTTGCCTGTCAGATGGGCAAACATGTCAGATCAACTTTTAAAAATAAAGGAAATATCCAATTCGACAAGTGTCTGGAATTATTGCAAATGGATATTTTTGGTTCAATTCCAATAACCACTTTAGGGGGAATGAGATATACCCTGGTTATAATTGATGACTTTTCTAGATTTACTTGGGTAATATTTCTAGCTTCTAAGGATTAAACTGTTGAAAATTTAATTAAAATTATTAGAAGATTACAAAATGAAAAATCTTTAAGTGTTATAAAGATTAGAAGTGATAGAAGAACATAATTTACAAACAAAAATATGTCTTCCTTCCTTGAGGAATATGGTATTAAACACGAGTTGTCTAGTGCCAAAACTCCACAGAAAATGACGTTACTGAAAGGAGGAACAAAACACTAAAGGAAGCTGCTAGGTCAATGCTAACTGATTCCGGTGTGTCTCAAAAGCTATGGGCAGAAGCTATTAACACAACATGATATACTCAAAACATATCAATGACTCATAAACGTTTTAATAAAACAATCTATGAAATTTTCTATGGAAAAGTTCCTAAAATTTCATACTTTAGGATTTTCGGTTATAAGTGTTTTATTCATAACAATGGAAAAACTCATTTGACTGATTTTGATGCCAAATCAGATGTTGACATCATGTTAGGTTACTCATCAGTTAGTAAAGCTTATAGAGTCTTTAATAAACAAACTCTAACTATTGAATAATCTATGCATGTTGTTTTTAATGAATATGTGAAAGTAATTATAAAGAAATCATCGAAGTGACTAACAAGTTGGAAGCTTCTAATCTTCAATATGATAGTGACGATAAGGTTCATGTCATTAGAAACAACACGTCTGATCATCCAGTTGATCCATCTGATCATCCAGCTGATCCAGTTGAAACTCAACCAAATAGCCAAACTGAAAGTCACCAGGCTGCTAACAGTCTTGATGCTACTGTTACAACTGATCAGACGACCGACCCTCTAGGACCGAACTTCAGATGGAATATAAACCACCCACCTTAAACTAATAATAGGTAATCCTAATGCACCCCTTAGAACTAGAAATTAACTAATTGATGAATTTGCAAACTCTTCCTTTATTTCTCAAATTGAGCCTAAGAAAATTGATTATGCATTGCTTGATCCAGATTGGATCAATATTATGCAAGAAGAATTAAATTAATTTGATAGAAACAAAGTTTGGCATCTAACTCCAAGACCAGATGATCAATC